>NC_048424.1:2552212-2564618 GCF_013103735.1 Etheostoma cragini | reverse complement strand
AGAGAGAGAGAGAGAGAGAGAGAGAGAGAGAGAGAGAGAGTGAGAGCGAGAGGGAGAGAGAGAGAGAGAGAGTGAGAGCGAGAGGGAGGTAGAGAAGGAGGCTGCAGACTTTCCGAGCAGAGGAGGAAAAGGGAGAGGAGGAAGAAGAGATACTGTAGAGGAGTCTCCATCTTCGCCATTCCAGTATGTTTTCTCTTTCCTTTCTTTCTATAACATTGCACATTACACTCCTTAACTGCGTCAGACGCGGTGTAGCCTGTGTGCGTCTTTGAACGCGCCTCACGGCTCCGGTCACCTCTAAAATATCCCTGTAACGTTCACTGACTGAGTGTGTCAGTCACGCTCCTGTTGTCTCGCAGGGCAGATGTGTTGACATCTTCTTTAATGTCTCCGGAATCAGATCTGACATGTCCGCATGCGTCATACGTGTGGCAGTCATGCTTCTGTTGTTTCCAGGCACGTATCTTCTGACAGTCCTATATTATTTTGTTATAATGTGTCACGATGCACGGATATAGTCTTAAATATAGCTCTGCCTTCTACAATATCTCTGTAATGAGCTCTGAAAGTGTGTCTGCATGTATCACATGAGACAACTAGAGTGTGGTAGTCATGCTTCTGTTGTTTCAAGGCACATCGCTTATGATATTCCTGTAATATTTGCATTATTATGTGTCACAATGCAGCGTTATATTTACCTTTATCTTCCATAATATCTCTGTAATAAGTACTGTAAGTGTGTTTACATGTGTCATATATTAGTGGCAGTGATGCTTCTGTTGTTTCAAGGCACGTATCTTAAGCCATCTCTGTAATATTTATATTATAATGTGTCATAATGGACCGTTATAGTCTTATATTCATTATTTAGCTTTATATTGTGTAATATCTCTGTAGTGAGCTCTAAAAGTGTGTCTACATGTGTCATGATACTACTATAGGATGGCAGTGATGCTTCTGTTGTTTCAAGGCACATATCTTATGATATTAATATTTTTTCTTATTATGTGTCACAATGCAGCATTTCAGTCTTATATTTAGCTTTACCTTCCATAAAATCTCTGCAACGAGCTCTGAAAGTGTGTCTTATGATACTCCAGTCATTTATGTCTCAAGGCTTGTCTCTTATGATGTTCCTGTATTATTTGTGTTTTAATGTGTCATAATGCAGCGTTTCAGTCTTATATTTAGCTTTGCCTTCCATAAAATCTCTGCAACGAGCTCTGAAAGTGTGCCTTATGTGTCTTATGATACTCCAGTCATTTATGTCTCAAGGCTTCCTGTAATATTTGTGTTTTAATGTGTCATAATGCAGCGTTAGTTGTCTTATATTTAGCTTTATATCCTGAATAATGTTGCTACATTCCTCCAGTGAGCTGTGCTGCTCTGTCTCCTGTGACCTGATAGCACCTTTTGATTTTTATGCTCATGTTTCATTATCATAGCCGTATATAATTTGTGTTATGACTTTAAGACGCCCATGGTGCTCCGTAATATCTTATAATATGTCCGTAATGTTCCTACAGGGTGCTGTGTGAAGGCTGCATTGTTTCCTATAGCGGCTATAGAATGGGGGATAATAGGATGTGATAATCCAGTCTGGTACCACTGTGCGTGATGTGTTATATTCCTACAGGGTGTCAGTGCTCGTATTATGGCTTTAATTCTTCCACAGAGTGTCTGTGCTGCTAATTAGTGAGTCTGGAGTGACCTTATGGCACCTTTCTATTTTGTATTCTTTTATTTTCTCTGTTTGCACACGAACATTTGCAACAGCATCCGTGTCTGAGGACTAATAATATCGGTGAAGTTGTTTAATTAACTTGAATGAATCTTTGCAAACACATTTGACTTCTAAAGTAAAAAAAAAAAAAAGGTATGTTGACATGAGTTTATGTTGCAGTATGACAACGGAATAAATTTCCCTTTGAGTAAATATGACTTTGATATTTTATTGTCTCAAAGGAATTGAAAGTCAAGTACATAAAACCCGTTTTCACATGCAGTGCATGAAACGATACACAACAAGTGACAGCATGTTGTCAAACCACTTAGGTAGGCTTATTTACTCAAGTACTGTGCTAAAGTACCATTTGGGGTTGTTATACTTTACTTGAGTATTTCTTTTTGATGCTACTTTATACTTCACTTAATATTGTCCTTTTTACTTTAATACATTGAACAGCTGTAATACCTTGGCAGATACAGATTATTAATACAAATTATAAATCAGCAAATGACAGATATGCAAAAAAGCTGCATCTTACCCAGCATGTTCATCCGATTTCTAGTCAAAATAAATCAGACATAATCACCTAACACGGGAGCTTTCCATTGTTGAGCAAAAGGAAAATGTTGGCATTCTGGTGAATTTTCTGCAATAATTTGAGCCTTTTCTGCATTAATTCATGTTGCAAATGTCTTTGTTTATGATGTCTTATATTTCCTGGGGGAAATACACCCAGGGCCCCTATGTGAGGAGGGCCCAAAAAGATGCTAGAATGACTAGCTGTGGATGCGGGGAGGGGCCCTTAAAAATAACTAAATATCAGCCGTGAAGTGGAGGCTCCAAGTTAGACAGCCAAGACTGTGAGGATCTCTAACACAAAACCAAGGATGAGAAAGGTTGTGGAGCTGCTGCCGGTGTGTTGAGGATCAGAGAGGTGTTGAGTGTGGCTCCACAGACGCATGCGCCCTGATGTGTTGTTGTTTGAATGAATGATTGAAACTGATTGAGAGGGAAGGCGAGAGCGTGCAGTGATACCTAAGCGTGCTTTATTTCAGACGCATTTCTGCTTACTGTTGGAAGCTATGGATACCAAGAACATCCTTCTCTCTCTCTCTCTCTCTCTCTCTCTCTCTCTCTCTCTCTCTCTCTCTCTCTCTCTCTCTCTCATATTTAATTTCAAAAGGGCTTTATTTATTACACAGTAAACAGTTACTGTATAGTAACATTTACACAATATTAGGATCATTTATATCAACATTATACATGTTTTTTGTATGGCATTGAACATTATATACATATATACAACATTGAAACACAAATATGAAAAGTTACATACACGATAAAACTATGAAAAATGTAAATATACAAACTATGAAACTTAATTTGCTTTATTTACTTCTCGTACAACCTCTATAGTGTTAGTGGGTCTCTCGCCATCTAAGTATACATATACACACACACACACACACACACACACACACACACACACACACACACACACACACACACACACACACACACACACACACACACAACCGGTCTAAAGTTTGGGTTCACTTACATATTTCCATACCACTTCCATACTGGAAGTCCTTGAGTGCCGAGAAAGGCGCCTTTAAATACAATGTATTATAATTATTATAAAACAGAATATCAGCTGATCTGAGATCTGAGTGTGTGTGTATGTGTGTGTGTGTGTGTGTGTGTGTAGGGGTGGGGGGTGGGGGTGGGGGGCATCTTTTAAGCAATATCTACATTGCCCATTATCAGCAACCATTCATCCAATGTTCCAAAGGCACATTCTGTTCACTAATCTGATATCATTTTTAAAACTAACTGAGAAAACATTGGAGAACACTTTTTGAAATAATGTAAACACATAATGTTATCTGGAAACTGCTGCCCTGGTTAAAAAAAGAAAAGAATCATGCATATATATCTATATGTATATCAGCATCATTTCATCTTCTTCATTGCCGGGCCACAACAGTACAGGCTGGGTGACGGGACTAAACACTATTCTTGTTCAGTGAAACCTGCCCTGAGGCTCCGGTGGATGAGCCAACTGTTTTGCTGTTTAAACACTGAGATCAGGTGAACTCGGCGCAAAAAGTAATGAAAGAGAAAAACTCCTTTATTTCCTGTCTGCTCTCAGCGGAGCCGGAGAGACGGAGTCTGGTGATCGTTCATAACTGCAGACCCAAATAAAGCTTCCTCCTCTCTGCAGCCGAACACCACCTGTGTGTGACCGGGGATATTAAACGCAGCTTACAGGCCGCCATCACGCAGGACAGGTACTCACAGATAGAGTTCTCCATTCACACGTGTAGCTCTGAAGACCTGATCGCAATAGTTGTTTACAGTAAAAGTCCTGCGTCACGTACATGTTAACAGCGCTAAAGCAAAGAGAAGATGAACAACACGGTAGCAACACACAACACAAAATAATAACAACTGGAGGATGAACAACTACTAATACAACTACTACTACTACTACTACTACAACTACTTCTACAACTACAACTACATCTGCTAATGGCTGTGTGGAGTAGCCAGACCCTCCTCCGCAGCGCTGTGGAGGAAGGTCTGGCAAAGACGACTGCATTCCTGTCTGTTCTGACATTTTACTCATCAACTTGTTGCAAGGATGTGGGTCACGTTTTTGCGACGTCTCCTTGGAACGGTGTGAAACGGTGTCACTCCCCGACGTGAGTCGAGTGCAGATTTGAGTCGTGCGTCATTCGTCACTTTGTGAAAAGCAGCCTACAAGATGCTAACGAGAGACTTCTGTAATGTCGACACAGTAGATAAAGGGCTACAAGTTAGCATCAAACACAACAAAGGCTGTCAGTTAATTGGCGTTTTTGAGCTAACGTTAGCAGTAAAACAGCCGTAGATAGCTAAAACGTTTCCAAAATGATTCCCATCTTCTGTTATTGTTTGTGATGAGAACAGTTTATTATTTTATGAATTTCATTACGGCACGTCATGCCGTAAACCGTTTCAATCTGAGCATGTGCGACTCACATCTGCATTCGACTCACATCGGGGAGCGACAATGGCGTGCAACGGGTTTTAAGAATTGATTCTCTCCTTTTGGTGGGTGTCTGTTTTATTGGCTGCGTCCCTGGTGATACCCAATCAGCAGAGACGTGTCTGTAAACTAGTGGTAATAAAAAAGGCAGAGCGCTTGTGCACCCTGGTTTCAGTTTTTATAAAAATGTGCGTGTTGCTATGTTTTTGTCTGGGCTGATCGTGGCCCTGTTGTCACAGCAACAACGCTGAATGCAGCTTTACAACAAACCAAACCGGGGGCCCGTTTCAGCGAATTACCAATTCACAAGCTGGGATTTGCAACATAACATCGTTTGCTCTCACTTAATTTGACACAAATTAATATCAAAGCCCACTTGTTGCATGAGCATTAGAGCTTTCTGAAACATGATGCTGCCACCATTTGCAATCTGTGTTACAAGTTGATTTTTTTCTCCTTAAGACAACAAATACTGCCCTTTTTAACCCTTAATCTCCTTTAAAAATCAGACCCAACCAGGCAAAGAGCAGATACTCGGCCGCTTCATGAGTACAGTAGAGCTGCAACATTTATTTTCATTGTTGCTTAATCTGTTGATTATCTTTCTCAATCAATATGAGATGTCTGGTCTCTAAAATGTCAAAAAAATGGTGAAAAATGTGGATTGGTGTTTCTCAAAAGCCCCAAAACAACGTCCTCAAATATCTTGTTTTTTCCACAACTATTCACAATTAACAAGCTGGAATCAGAGAAGTTTTTTTTTCCTTAATCCAAATGGATTAATCGATTAAATAAATAGTTGGCAATTCATTTAATAGTTGACATTACTGTAACTGTAAATAACTGTAATCTGCAGCTCAGGCTAAACCAATGTTACCTTGGGCTTTATTGTGTTGTAATTTAAAACGTGGGTGGATTTCTGAGGACTCTGGTTACCTGGTCCTCAGATCTCTGCAGGGTAAATCGAGACAGCTAGCTAGACTATCTGTCCAACCTTTGAACGTACCCATGTTCCACCAAAACAAGCTCCTTCCCGAGGCTGTTGCAGCAGCACCGGGGCTCCGTCTACAGCATGGTGTCCATAGCACCGTAGAGAGCAAGTGGAACGTTGTGGATATGGACTAATCGTCGGCGAACCAGATTGTTGGTTGTTAATCCAGCATCGTGACCCCAAACTGAACGTATATCTCAACCCAATCTTCCACTGTGGAAATTTCAAGGCTATACAGAAAAAGGCCAACCCAACAAGAAAAATCTCCGGGGTATATAAGACGTTGAGACGGATATGTCTTTACGCTCCAATGCGTGTGTCTGTAAGTATTCCTCCATAATGGAGATTTAGCTGGTGACTGTCCAGTTGGTGATGAAACTGTCACTTTAAAACATTGAGGCGTCATCTGGACTACCTGTCTGTCTGTTCCTCTGTCTGTCTGTCTGTCTGTCTGTCTGTCTGTCTGTCTGTCTGTCTGTTCCTCTGTCTGTCTGTCTGTCTGTCTGTCTGTCTGTTCCTCTGTTCCTCTGTTCCTCTGTCTGTCTGTCTGTCTGTTCCTCTGTTCCTCTGTTCCTCTGTCTGTCTGTCTGTCTGTCTGTCTGTCTGTTCCTCTGTCTGTCTGTCTATTTGTCTGTCTGTCTGTTCCTCTGTCTGTCTGTCTATTTGTCTGTCTGTCTGTTCCTCTGTTCCTCTGTCACACACACACACACTAATCTTTCAGGAGTAACGATTAAGGACCTCTGTAGCCACTGACGACCTGCCTCGCCTGCTTGTTACAGATCATTAAAGCTTCACTCACTGACCACATCCACCCGTCCGCCTGCCAATCCCAGAGTGCTCCCCCCCCCCCGATGAGGGAGGGAGGGGTAAAAAAAAAAGTAGCATCAACAATAAATCACACTTTTAGTCAAACATATTTTTATTTGGTATACATTATTTTTATTGAATTACCATTGCATTTACAACGGACAACAGTTCTTTGGGTTTCAGATGTTGTAGGATACAGGAGCAACAAAACCCTCCAAGGACCCAGAGGAATGTTCCCAGACTAGATGCACGTCGTGTTATTGATCACCTTGTGCATCAGCCAATTAAATTGGAGCAGTTTTAAATTAGAGATTGCTGTTTTTCTCTCACAAGTTTTCTTTCAATCGTTTTCTTTTTTTAAGTCCGCCCTCCATGTCTCTACTCAGAATGTATTGTTTAAAATGTCTCCTTTGCTGCAGTGTTGTTTAAGCCGAATGGAAATATTATAAAAAATACATTCGATAAAAAATGTACAAAAAAAGCCCAGGATTTACTTACATAGCTCTGAGACCTTTTTTTTTTTTCAATCATCTGACATACAGAAACAGCTGGTTTTGGTCGTCATGAAAACCAAAATTCAGTGTGAAGCAAAGTCAGCCTGCAGACGGTTTAATATTGCAACCATGTGCAGAGATACTCAGAGCAGATGAGTTCTTGTTTCGAGTGAATATCCTCTAACAGAAGATGGTCTGAGGCCTGGAGAGGACTTTATCTCCTCTGAAGTGCTGACATGACACCATAGACCGGGTCATCAAGCTGTGGGGGGGCGGAGCAGTCCAAGCCCCTTCCACATTCTCATATTTACAGGGTATGAGAGGGTGAACATGAAGTGTAACAGGGTTCATCGTGGCCAGTAAATCCTGCATGGTCTTTTAAATTCAGTGTGGAGTGGGAACATGTTTCCATCCATGTTCTTGAACCAAAAATATCAAAAGAAGACACCAAAAATATCAGGAATAAAAGTTATTTGGACAGACTTTAAGAAGAAAACAGGAAAACGTGAAGACCTTTTGCATGGTTGAGGCCCCAAAACAAACACAAAAACTTGATTTTCCAAATTTAAACAGACATTAAATATATAGACCAGATGCAGATATGCAGATATGTAATTTGCTATGCTAATGCAGAATTCCCACATGCGTTCATTGTTATTTAGCATGCAGTGTTCGGATGTCTGAATTCAGCTGTGATCATATCTGCAGATCACAGCCAGCTGCTGCTGCTGCTGCTCAGGCTCTCTCTGTGATTGGTCAGAGGTTAATTGATGCGGCTAATCACCCGATCAGTCCAGTCTCCATGGAAACCAGGAGTGGGGCTGATGTGCAGGAGGGAGTCTGGGGCCTTCACACCAGGCTTAGCTGCTGCTGCTGCTGCTTTTTCTTGTGTGTTTTCACACCACCAAACTACCGCAGAACCGCTTCTACACAAGTCCTTCACAGTAAATGTAACGAATCAAATGCATCAAACTTTATAACTCCTCCCTCTAAGTATCGAACACACAGACACTTAGTGAGTTTTAAACTGGACAATATTATCTGTTTTGTGCAATAACATTAGCTTAAAATTTTTGCAATACTCTGCTGCTACTATTCATTCAATGTTACTGTTCACCCCTTACATCTACTTTATTATGTAAATACTGTATCATAAAAATTCCTTTAATTATTAAAATACCGTACAAATCAACACTCCTTATATTTCTACTTTGATATTTATATACTCGTCCAACTGTAACACAGAATTTCCCTTTGGGGATCAATAAAGATTCTATTATGTGTACCAAATTGCTAAATAATCATAAATCAGATGTTGAGATATTTCCCTGGTCAAGTGAGAAGGTTTGATCTGCAAGTGGTGCTAAATAAAGTCAGTCAATCACCAAAGTCATTAGGGTTTATCTTCGGGGAAACATGAACATCTGGACGCACCAGCACTGGCGTCCCCCATTGCTTTGTGGACTGACGTTTTCTGACGCTCTCTTATGACCTCATAAGGGGCAAGATTCCAGATCGGCCCATCTGAGCTTTCATTTTCTCAAAGGCAGAGCAGGATACCCAGGGCTCGGTTTACACCTATCACCATTTCTAGCCACCGGAGGACCATAGGCAGGCTGGGGGAACTCATATTAATATTAAAAACCTCATAAAGTGAAATTTTCATGCCATGGGACCTTTAAAGTAAATGGGACCGTCATTTACAAAATGAACATCATGCTGTTATGAAGAAGACTATAGCGATTGAGACCATAAACTCATTAAGAACATTTTTACTGAGCTAATAAATTTAGTGAGAAGTAGGCTGATTGTCTCACAGATTTCTATATAAACTGACTTCTTTTTGGAGCCAGTGGAGTCTCCCCCTGCTGGAAATTAGATAGAATGCAGCTTTAAGAGACTTCAGCATTGGCTTCAATTTCCAGACCTGGACGCTTGTCCATTCTTTTTTTACAGTCTATGGTTATATATTTGAGTATGGACCGACCTAACAACTATCATCAGCCTCCCTGGAGCTCTGACTGTGGCTAAAAATGTAGCCGCTTTGACGTAGTTTAGATGTACAGACAGAAGATCAGACAGACCTGGAGCAGAACTGCACCTCTCCCTAACTCTCTCTCTCTCTCTCTCTCTCTCTCTCTCTCTCTCTCTCTCTCTCTCTCTCTCTCTCTCTCTCTCTCTCTCTCTCTGTTCAGTTGTGTTGTTTGGTTTGTGCACTGCAGCATCACATCACCCACCAGGTGTTTCTGTTTGTTGGGTTTGATAAAAGTGCTCTGCTGGATTAAAACACTGAGCTGCTGTCGGGCTCCGCCGCAAACACACATCTCACCTGGCTGCTGCTGCTGCTGCTGCTGCTGCTGTGTATCTGTGTGTGTGTATGTGTGTATTTTGTTTGGGTGCACAAACATTTGCCTGTGAGTGTTTGTGTTGCAGGCTGTGCACACTTGAAACTGGAAAAGTTTTAGGGAGTTGGGACGTGACTACAAACAGCATAACAACAACAACAGAGCATCTTTAACTATGTAATTGAGTCATTATTTAAAGGTCCCATGACATGGTGCTCTTTGGATGCTTTTATATAGACCTTAGTGGTCCCCTAATACTGTATCTGAAGTCTCTTTTATGTAGACCTTAGTGGTTCCCTAATGCTGTATCTGAAGTCTCTTTTATATAGACCTTAGTGGTCCCCTAATACTGTATCTGAAGTCTCTTTTATATAGACCTTAGTGGTCCCCTAATACTGTATCTGAAGTCTCTTTTATATAGACCTTAGTGGTCCCCTAATACTGTATCTGAAGTCTCTTTCCCAAAATTCAGCCTTGGTGCACAATTACAGCCCCGAATCGTGCGGGCCTAGTATGTAAACACTTTCAGAATAAAAGCATCCAGAGCATCCTGTAGACCGTGCTACATATCAGTGTATTGTCATATAAAACCTTTAGTCATTAGTTAGTTTTATTAGACACCTAAATGTCTGTTCTCCCACAAAATACCCCAAACCAGCTTACCAAGATGCTTTGAAGGTTAACAGAAAGCAGGATCCTCAAATCTCTGCACCATGAAGTCATTTTTAATTCATCCCAAAATTCTCTGAGCTGTTCTTTCCAACCAAGAATCTTCTGATCCGTAGTCAGACGCAGAGCTTCTCTTTCCAGAACCACTCTGCATAGTTAACATCATGCTTCCAGTCCACTTCCATATATATTTTGATGTATTATAACAGATTGTGGATTGAACATGTGTTGGTTTATTATAAATAATCCAGGCTAAAGGGCTAAATTAATAGACATAACTTCCAGATCCAGTGTGTGAAGGTTGAGACATTGAGACTTGAAAACACATGCTATACCTTTCCTTGTTTCTGATTGGCTGGCAGGTGTCTGTTCAAAGCATTTGGGTTTGTATGATATTGGACAAAAAATTATGCACAACAGTATGTATGATGTTTTACGAAATTATGAAACTGCAGACCGGTCACATGACAGTTAGTGGACTTGGATTTTCTGCTTAACTTCTCCAAGGAGACAAACGCCGGTCCCCCGCTTCAAAGCTCTGTGTTTTAAGGGCTCTTTGCGCTCAGTTAACGTGTCTGACAGTAATAAAGTAGAATAAACACAAATTAAAGTACTTTACTTTCCATAGCTTTGTGAATGAATGGTTCACGAGAACAGCCTGGTCACTTTCAATACTTCTCAGATAGACTAACTGTAGCTTGGTCCAACAATATTTTAACTGCCATTCTCAATCAGCACTGAAGTTATGTTAAACTGCAGGGAACCATAGCAACAGCTCTGATGTTTAAGGCTCTGTTAGCAGCTAACTGACGGGTTCAACCTATCGAATAAACTGAAGACAAAAACACCCATTATTATACTTTAATATGTGACTTGACGGAAAGAGCTTCTACATCTATACACTTGCACGTCCTCGCTCACGTACTAGTCTCCCACGCACATTACGTTATTATTTAGTGATCATTCGTAGCAATAAGAAGAAAATTGTGTGATCAGTGTGAGGTGTTGTGTTGGCGTTGACCTCTAGGGGGCGCTACATCAAGCAGGCTGCATTATAGAAAGAAAACTCAAACAGGTACAGAGTGTACTATACTTCTTTCTTTTGGCATCGGGGGTAAAGCTTGTGCTTTTCCGTTAGTCTACATATTTGTGTGTGTGTGAGTGTGTGTGTGTGTGTGTGTGTGTGTCTCAGTATAGGGGAGCTCTGCATCATATTGTACCAGACAGGCAGAGTGTTGGACTGAATACTAAACAGCAGGAAGCTCCACTCTTCACACAGCGCCAACCCAGCCATATAGGACACTGTGACACACACACACACACACACACACACACACACACACACACACACACACACACACACACACACACACACACACACACAGTTGTATAGATTCCAGGGGAGTGGAGGATTTTTTCTTCTCTTGGCTGAGCTCTTCCCAGCTCAGGGAGGGGAGACTATGTTTGATGTAAGTTGCGTTGGAGAGCGCTCAGTGGAGTGGCGGCCTCAGATGCACCCGGCAACGGTACGCTGTGGCAACATAATGGATGTAGGCTGAGAGTTCAGGCGAGGCTGTCCACAATTTACATTTATATTAACGCTGCAAACCCCCCCGAGCTGCACTGCAGCTGAGGAGAGGGAAGCACGCAGAGCGGCTGTGTTCTCGTCATCATCATCATCCCACTGTTGTTCCACTGTTGTCTTACTCTCTTTTATGTTGCTGCATGCAATGTAACACTCCCAGCAGTCCTCATGAGACTTTTGTGTTATTCAAATTTTAAAGAAGAACACAAAACATTTAGTGGATTTTGATTTGAATCACATTGTTGATTAGTATTAGCAATTCTGTGGTCTTAGTGAAGATGATTAATAAGTGTCTAAAATGTCCCTGAGTGCCTGTTATAAGTGAGTAAGTAACAAATAGGAGTGAATCATTGTAGTAGACCTTTGGATCGGTCTCAAGACCACCTTTTGAAGGGTTTTTACTCTGTCTTATCTTGGTCTCAAACAAATTGATTCAGGACTTTATTTCAAAACCGGTCAAGACCACAACTGCGGGGACATCACTAAATTGTATGTGCATTGTCTCAGTTTTTTGTTAAATCCAGGCTGACATGAGGCAATGAATTATTGTCAGACTGCAGTTGGTTTCTGGTTGGTGTGCCAATATTACACGGATGATTTGGATGTGGTTCTACAGTAGAAGTAGTAGTAATTGTTGCAAACCCTGTCGTTCTTGTCTGGCATAGTTAGAAGATGTGTTCTCCTTTGAAGCAAGTCATCCTTTCAAGAGTAAGATAAAAGCTGTAAAGGCCTTTTTTTTGGGGGGGGGGGGG
>NC_048424.1:2464545-2552202 GCF_013103735.1 Etheostoma cragini | reverse complement strand
TTAAACCTGCATTATATCTGATCCCCAGCAGGGGGTGACTCCTAAAACCTGCTTTCTATCTGATCTCCAGCAGGGGGAGACTCCTTAAATCTGCAATACATCTGATCTCCAGCAGGGGGAGCTCCTTAAACCTGCTTTCCATCTGATCTCCAGCAGGGGGAGACTCCTAAAAAACCTGCTTTCTATTTGAAACCTGCAGGGGGAAACACATGCAGTTGCAAAAGGAGTCGGTTTCTGTAGAAATCCATTAGAAAGTGATCCACTTCTCACTTGATTTATTACCTCAGTAAACATTTTCACAATGAGATTATGATATCAATCGCTAGTTTTACATCTTCTGCAACAAAGAATATGTTTTTCTTTCTTCTTTTTTTGAATTATGGTCTTTATTTTAAAATCAGCGGCAGGGGGTGTTTTAGGGCGTGGCTATGTTGAGATTGCCAGTGAAAGTGTGTAACGTAACGTAGAGTGTAATGGCTCCTCCCACACTCCCCCCTCACGCCTCCCCCTCGTCTAAAATCGTCACATCTGCAACCAACATGGCTGCGCCGTCGGCAACCTCAACGACATGTAGCAGATCCCCACAAACCAATGGGTGATGTCACACATGCTCTGTCCATTAATATACAGTCTATGGTTAAACCTGAACGAGTAAAATGTCACACATGAAAGAATACCAGTAAAAATATGTAGCTGGTGTTGGGCAGCAGTCTCAGAAGAGTTGAAAGGCCATTTGAATATGATCCTTTTACATTTCACAGGGACAGCACACAGTGAGTCTTTGCTCACGGGATTCTGACAAACTGTTGTTTTGTTTTTTGAAGATCATGACTCAGGAAGACGGCTTCTGAATCCCAGTTTGGTATAAAGACTCTTCAGCTACAGGACCAGTGCCACACCGAGCCCCGACAGGTAAAGATGCACCGTCACGCCACCACCTGGGGTTTTTGTCAGAAGGGATTTTCTTTGCAGCAAAAACACTTAAATATGTGACGAAATACAAAAAAAAAAACACATGTTCAGTGTTCACTTGTGTTATTTCTCTTCAGATGGAGGTGAATGCGGTTAAAAAACGCCATCGCACACGATCCAAAGGAGTCAGAGGTACGTTCATCTGCTTCCTATATATAGACCTCTGAATCACTGCACATTAAAAGGGAGCAAGCTAGCGAAGACTGATCCATATGTTTCCATGGTCCCCGTTGTAAGAGTTTCCAAATGAGGATACAGATTGTTTATTCCTACCGTCTAATAAGACCCACAGGAGTGTTTCATAAACTAGCGCCCCTAGTAGTGGCAGGAAATACAACTCATAAACCAGAAAATGTAGGGATTGTGGTTTTTTAACACATAGGAAGTTACTCCTTTACAGTAGCTTTTTATTTTTGTGAGACCAGTTAAAAAAAAAAGAATTGTCACTGAATAAAATGACCTGATGTGATTGCTAGGATAATCACAGCCTCACAAACCACAAACTAGAGGCCATGGGCATTCAGAGGATGTATGGCTTTCATATATTGACAATAATGGGGTTTCTCAGCAGTTTTATGAAAAGATGTGTTCGCCATTCATTGTTGAAAAATGCAATTTTTGAGGGAGGTCTCCAAACGTCAAAAGTTTATACCAAACATAAATAGGTTAATACTCGACTCTGAACGTAATTAGAAATGTAAAACGCATCTGAAGCCCACACATAGCAGATCTGTTAGTTATTGTTGATTGTGAAATCTTTTTTGTTTTCTCTTTGTCTGAAGCCACCGTGGAAGCAGTGACACAGGAGCTATTCAGGTAGGTGAACCGGACCCACTGGAAAAAAGAAGAACAATGACACTGACAGCAGTTACAAGCTAGAGGGAAATGGAGAAAAGGAGAAAAATATGGGACACTATATGTAGGCGCTGTGAGGGGGGATTAGCAGAATGACCTAAATGCATGCCCCTTGTTTACCTGCAATCCCCCGACTACATTCCCAATAAGTTGAATATATTTGTTTTGTCTGCCTGACTCATTGATCCTTTATCAGACTGAGGTTTGTGCAAGTTAGAACTTTCTCTGAAATATCAGCAGGTAACTGTGTATTCATAAATCCATGGCGCTGTCCATGGTGCTGATTTCTCTCAAAAAATGAACAAACCGCCTACTGGTGATATGAAGAAATCCTTAAAGTAATGTATTTCAAGTAAATTGGATAGAAACCAAAGGATAGCCACTGCTGAAGACATTACCACACCATTGGATTAAATGTTTTCTTCTATGCAGACGATAGTGTTGTTGAATCCTCTTGTGCCCATTTGCAAAAAGCAGCTGAATGAAACTATGATACTCCCCACAAAAACACTTGATAGGCTTTCGTTTACGAGTGAGCTTAAGATGGAGTGTGAGATTAAAAGGTGGATTCGTGCTGCTCATTCTACCAGTTGTCATACAGGTGTGTGTCAGCAGTGCATCGTGATAATATTTGAAATTTTCAATGTGAATTGACCAATAAGTCTTCACATTTTGATGACTTACTACATTTTGCAACATAAGTGGAGAAACACGCCAGCAGCTGCTGACAGTAAATGCTGAATATCCCTGCTACCTGTGTGTAGTGTGTGTGTGTGTGTGTGTGTGTGTGTGTGTGTGTGTGTGTGTTTCTGCTTCACTTAATCTCATTTAGCAAAACTGACAAATATTGGTGTGTGCAGCAGATTATGGTTGAACCCGGTTTGATTCAGGTCAACGCTTTACTGTAAACAACACGTCCCGTCTGTGCTGTGTGAGCTCCGAGCGGGGGGGCAGAAAACTCAGGATTTAAATCTGATGGGTGCTGGTGCGGGCTGTGCAGCCCGGGCCAGATGTGGACACACAAGCTTTGAAGTTAGAAATGACTCATACAGTAAATACTGTGAAATACTATAAGCGTGCCAGGAGTCGTCACTGAACATTTTTCTCCTTCACAGACACTGACTAATCTGCAGGGATGAACATTTATAAATCAGTTTGTCATTGTGGTGTGATGGAGCAGATGTAGGGGGATGAAAGAGGTGTGAGATGTGGCCATGATTTTAACCCTTGTGTTGTCCTCCCGGGTAAAAAACGGACAAATATTTGACAATTTCGTCCCTTTTTTCAGATTTAGTTTTTTAGTTTTTACTAACACCACCTAACTACCACTAGTTTTACAGTACTTTTTGGAATTCATGGTCAACAACCCTCACTTATATAGAATTATACCTAATATTTGAGTTAAAAAGCATAGATTTTGAATTATTTTGACTATTAGTTAAGATCAGAGGAACGTACATATTTTGTCAGTAATTGAAGTGATCAATTGTATTTGCAAAGAGCGTTGTATGGAATCCAATGCATTTTTTTTGGTAATTTTGTTAAAAAGAAACCCGATATTTCAGGCATAGACATTTCTTCAAAGGGGTCAAATTGGACCCGAGGACAACAGGAGGGTTAAAAGACTTCCCTGATTTAAAGTTACCTGCTAAACAAACTCATCATACAAGTTTCTGCTGCATCACATCTCTGAATTTCAACTTTAATCTCAGTTTGTCTATGGGCGTTATGACACCTTTAGTTAGTTTGCTCTAGTCCAAATCAGTTTATTGCTTTGTATACTCGGAGCCTCCCATTGGTCCTGTTGTGTTTCACACGGAGAAAAATCCAAGCGTACCAAAATGCTTGACTACCAGCGCTTACTGGTCAGATGTGTCTGGGACGGGAGCAAAAAAGTAAATACAGGAAGAAGGTTGTGTGTTCTGGACTGGTGCAGATTTGATCACGTTACCATGGTGACGGCTGGTTTGACCAAGGTTTTGACGCTAGCTCAGTCTATTTCAGTCAGGAGAGACATGTTTGCAGACATGCAAAGAAGATTTATTGTACAGCTCCAATAAAATGAACAAAGTCTTTAGCGATTAGACTCCATCACTATATGAGTCTTTCTTACATCTATAAATAGGGGTAGAGAACCATCAGACCCCCGGATGGAGTCTAGACACCAGTGGTGGCGACAAAGGAACCCAAAGACTAGACCAAAGGAGGCCCCGGTCCGGTCAGGTGGAGCAGATGACTGGAGCGGGGGGGAGGGGGGGGGGTGGAGGGTGGCACTCTTTTCCTGAAACGACTGCTGAAAGGCAAAGGGAGAAACAAATATTTAAAGCAGGGTTGTGGCTCTGTGATTGGCCCTTGCCATTTGTGTAACAATTCTGATTGGTGTAGCAGGAAGGTGAACAGCTCCAACAGCTGATTGGATACGGCATTGATTAAGAGCGAGGTCTTCCCAAAAGGATTTACCGTGAGATGTATTCCAATCAGGAGAGACTAGTTGCAGATATGCAACAGTCATACACGCATGATTAACTATACATTTATTAGGATAACAGCAATTGATTTAGGAGTGCATCCATTAATAGTTAGGTCTTCCTGAAAGGATTTACGCTGAGCAACATTTCTGGAAGAGAAACTTTACAAGGTGCTACAGTTTGCTGCTCTTCCTCATCGTAGATTGCCAAGAACACCTGGATACTGTATCTCAGACTCAGAGTATCCACGTTTCAGGCGGATTAAGGTTGAATCCCATTCTACTTATAGAAATGAATCCCACAAAGGAGAACAACAAACCGTAGTGCGTTTCAACCGAACTAAAAGAGGCATGTGGGAAAGCCCCCTCCCTGTAAGGGATGTTGGTCCTGCTGGCGGAGGGGTTTTAAGAGGGTGGTGCCATCAAGAACAACAACGCTAAGAAGAAACTTGCTGAAAGAAATATTCAGAAAACTGCACTGCAAAACATTAAAGAGACAGAAACACTTCAATCTGCTGCTGGGTCCCATGTGTTGGTGTTTCCACATCAAGGCCGGATGATAAATCATGTTGAAAATTCATCTTTATTCTTCACCTGCATTTCCAAATGAATGGTAACTTTTCTCAAGTGCAGTCTAGTTTCAGCTTTCATACTTATTCACATGTATTAACCTCAGGTTGACCCTGAGCCCGGGGTTCCCGAACATTCAACATCCAGGTCTGTCCTCCACTAAAGAAATTCTTAAGGCCGTTTTACGGTTGTATGTAGAATCGACGGTGTACCCCCGCAGACCCCTCTGGGTCTACTCCGGACCCTACGCCGGACCCTATGCCGGACCCTATGCCGGACCCTATGCCGGACCCTACGCCGGACCCTATGCCGGACCCTACTCCGGACCCTATGCCGGACCCTATGCCGGACCCTATGCCGGACCCCACTCCATAGCAACGTGCACTTTTTGAAAAATGTAACTACAAGTTGCGGTGACGCACGTCTCTCGGCCGCGGCTTGGTAGCGATGCATTTCCCCCGACTCATTTCCTGGTTCCACTTCTCCATAAACAACATGAAATCAAGGAGAGGGTTAACTTCTCCTGCTACAGATTCCCCGCCGTGGACAGAAAGCACAACGACTGGACACATTTGATATTCATGGCGATATTTTTGAAGAACCTCTGACTTTTCCTTTTTTGCCCAAATTGGCAATTTCCACTTGTTACCGAGAAATAGCTGAATTCAATGGATGCCCCGCAGGTGCCCTCACCGGCCAGAACAAACGTATTTCCAATGGAATCGCTTTGATGCTTAGATTCACTTTGACGTGTACATTTCAAATGCTAAGTCATTCGCCAATTGCAAACCATCTTGATGTGCAATACTTTGCAGGGAACAGAGGATCAGAGGGTCAGCATTGAGGGGAGCTGTTATATCACCTGACCAACAAGTAGTCATCACCCACCAAGCTTCCAAAAGCGCTTGAAAAAAGTCATTTTTCTGAGACTTTCTGGTGTGTCTGGATCTTGAGCCTTTTTTGAGGCCTGCCATGCCCATGTTACTGTCTTAAAAACATCCGTTCCCTCTTAAAGAAAACCATGTCTAGTTTTCCTACCCGGCTCTGTTCTTCTGTTTTAGCTTCAACAGCTCTGAAGCACTCAGCACGCAGCCTTCTTTACTTGAAAAACCAGATTGAAGCTGTTTCTATAGTTCTGTCTCTTCCCTGTGTTGATGTTGACATCAATAAGTCATACAGCTCTCTGCACTGAGAGCAAGAACAACAACGCTAACAAGAAACTTACTGAAAGAAATATTCAGTTGCTTTGGAAACAAGTGGAAGTATCTCTCCACAGAGGAAAAACACATGTAGTCTTAAATAAAGGAGGATTTTAATCGGCACAGCTTGTTAAGGTTAAAGTTGCACCGATGCATTTTGGGAATTTTAAGCATGTTTGGAAAGCATGCGCGTGAGCACACACACACACAAACACACACACACACACACACACACACACACACACACACACACACACACACGCACACACACAAAGCAGGGATCAATACAGCAACACGGTCAGTCTCACACACTGACTAATGATCCACCTTACCTTGAAAAAACCGCCTCCTCTTCCTCCTTTTTTTCTTCCTATACTTCTCCTTTGCATCATGTTATTTTCTCCCTCTCTTTTTTTCTCCTGCTCTTCCTCCTTTTTCTACGATATTTTGCCATTTCCTCACCCTGCTTCTGTTTGTTAATCTCCTCCTCTTTCTGTATTCTGTACCGTTATCCTTTTTCCTCACGTGTTTCCTCTTCCTCCTTTATCTTTTTGCCTACCTCCTCTTTTCCATCTTTTTCCCCTCCTTCCTTGTTCTTCCTCCTCTACCTCTTTGCCCCATTCTACCGCTTCTTTCTTTTCCACCTACTTGTCTTTGTCTCCTACTCCTTTCTTGCCAGTATTTTTTCCTCACCCTTTCCTCTTCCCTTTTCACCTCCTTGTCTTTCTCCTCTTTTGTTCTTCATCTTCTTTCCTGTCCTCCTCCTCCTCTTCCTCCTCCTCCTCCTCCTCCTTCCCTCCCTGCACTCGTGATGCCAAATCTTCACCTTTATTTTTCAGACAGCTCTCATTTCTTAGCCTGCAGTTGCAGAGTGTCGGATCAGGTGGTGTTGGCTGGAGGGTGGGCGGCCCTCTGCAGTGTGTGCAGGGGGGTCAGAGGTCGTGGGTGTGGGGGTCCCTGAAGCCGGGCAGCGTGCGTCGGCCGGCGGTCTGCTTGTCTTCAGGGCCCCGGCGGCCTGAAAGCTGCAGCAGAGTGACTCAGAGCTCTGGAAAAACTGCACAATTCCAAAAAATTAAACAGAAAGAAACACTTCAATCTGCTGCTGATCCCATGTGTTGGTGTTTCCACATCAAGGCCGGATGAAAAATCATGTTGAAAATTCATCTTTATTCTTCACCTGCATTTTCAAAAGAATCACCAACATTCAACATCCAGGTCTGTCCTCGACTAAAAAAAATCTTAAGGCCGTTTTAGGGTTGTGCGTAGAATCGACGGTGTACCCCCGCAGAACCCTCTGGGTCTACTTCAGACCCTATGCCGTAGCCTGACGTGCACCTCTCGAAAAATGTAACTACAGGTCGCGGTGACGCACGTCTCTCGGCCGTGGCTTGCTAGCGTTGCATTTCCCCCGACTCATTTCCTGGTTCTCCTTCTCCATAAGCAACATGAAATCAAAGAGAGGGTTAACTTCTGCTACAGATGTCCCACCGAGGTCAGAAAGAACCGGGGAGACACTTTGTTTCTCTCACTGGGACTCTAGAGTCACTACTCGCTCCAATGCTAATTGCTCTGTCATTTCTTCCACACACACACACACACACACACACACACGCAGGCTTGACGCACACACCAGCGCACAAGTACGAACATCAGGCCACTCACGTAGGCTAAAGCGAAAGCTCCTCCTCACAACCATAAAACAGCCTTTAGTCGACAAACACTTGGGATATTTTTGACAAATTTGACGGCTCTGTGAATCTCTTCACAAAGAAGTTTCTTCACAAAGAAGCTATAGCCCCGTTCCCGCCAACTCAGCATTAAAAAAGGTTAAAAAATAACTAATGGGCAAAAGAAATCTTAGTCTCAATCTTAGACTAATTGACAAAGAATGGGCATCCCTACTGTCAAAGCTATTCGCGCTGTCCTCATGTTGCATCAACACTACCCAACCGTTTGACCGTGTGTGTGTGTGTGTGTGTGTGTGTGTGTGTGCGTTTCCTCCTCAGCTGTCCCACTCCAGGCTGTGATGGCAGCGGTCACGTCAGCGGGAAGTACGCCAGACACCGCAGGTATGAACCACTCGACAGATTTTGTACACGGATAATGAAGTTATCATTTCAACAGTTCTTTGAGTCAATGATCTTCAGTCGGCCTCGCTGTGCGATAGGGGTTAGATCAAATATCACAATATTTTTACCAAATACTTTAATACATTTATAGTGTTGATTGATCCCCAGTGGGGAAATTACAATTTACACTCTTCTTAGTAATCACCACACACAGGCCTGAAATACACACAGGCTGGATCAGGACCTGTTCATATATGCAGGGGGGGTGGGGGGGGGGGGGGGGGGGGGTTGGTGTGATGGGGGCGGCTGACCCTGCAGGCAGGTGTTTCTGCAATTAAGGACACCTAGCTCATGTCTTGGGGTATTTATTCTGACTTTAATTCTTCAAATACATAAACATTTTGTTAACAGGTAGATTCTGATCAATTTGACGGTTTTGGGGCACAACAATAAAGGAATGAGTTTGAATGGATGATTATAAACTTTGTCTGAATGTAGGGGGACAACATTTACAAAAAAGTCCAACAAAACGTGAAATACAATGTTGAAAACATTCCAGATAATCTGGGACTTGCGCAGACTTTTCTTGTAAGAGAAATCTTAAGGGGGTGAGGTTGCATGCGGGCTTAAAACCTCTCACCCTGCAGCTCAGAAACCGAACCGTACCGACAATAAATGAGCTCACGTCACGGTTTCCAACCTCCTGGATTGGCAGCGTCTGCAGGTCGCAGCCTCCAGCTCAGTAAAGCCAGCGCTCCGTCACAGGGCCGCAGATAGAAAAGCAATCAGCCAGCGTGTGGAGCTGTGACGGCCCGAGGTCACACCGACCAATGGTTGTCCTTCCTGCAGCCAGAGAAGTTGGACTGCTTGATGGTTTCTGCCTCAGATCTCTGTCGCCGTTGGAAACGGGAAATTACCAGCAAAAGCAGGGGGCCGCTGCAAAAAGTGGGGCTCGCTACGAGTATTTCTGCTCTTACTTAGTGCTGAAATCTTAGTTTGAACATGTCAGATCCTTGTACTAAAGTCTTAAGAATATCTTTTTTTTAATAATTAAAAATAAACTGGATAGGATGAGATGATTTCATCTTCCCCTGATGTAAATATGTTGATTCAAATTTTTCAATGAAAAAAAATAAGTTTTTTTCGCACAAATCCTGGTCAAAACGCCATACATTATATAAAACAGGTGAAATTTAAATCAAAGCAACTGTAGCTGAATTGAAGTGGACAACAGAGGATTTCACTCAGAGAAATGACTGAATTTGAAGTTGTGGAGGAGGAAATTTGAACGTCTTTTCCATGTGGGTAGGCATATTTTAGGTAAAATTAAACATCCATGATGAAATCAAAGCTTGCATTGAGATGTTTTGGTGTATCTCTCCGGTATTGTATTTCAGTGTTGAGGCTTGTGTGTGTGTGTGTGTGTGTGTGTGTGGGTGGGTGGGGTGATTCTAGCATATAGAGGTTGCACAGCTCTGGACAGCGGTGGTTTGACGCCCGAGGTAACAGAGAGATAATGAGAAGGGCAGGGTGGCGAATCGCTGGCAGAGCAGACTGATGGGGCTGCAAAGGGCACAGAGACACTCTGGAAAATGCATCTGACGCACTGAGAGTCAAACTCCAAAATAGGAGCTTAGATTTTCACTGAAAAAATTCAGTTTTTAAAGGATGAGACAAGTGTGTGAGTGGCTTTATGAACTAACACTGTTCTTTCTTTGGATTGGCCCGTAGACTTCACGAGCAGATGGAGTTGCCCAGTTGTCGTAGACTTGTACGCGTTCAAACGTCCATCTTGTCCAAACACTTTTGGGACTTTTCATCCATGTCGAGGCTCAAAGTTCTTTCTTGCAGAGTGTTTTCCCTTTTATCACCTCTTATAAATAGCCATGTCAACAAAGTAATGAAGTGACAGAGAAGAAAAGACAAGAGCTAGAGGCTGAGAAAGAGAGAAAGGGAGATGAGGAGGTTGTCTGATGTTACCCTCTCCGTGGAAACGGCAACAGTTACACAATCAGTTAATCATCAGCTGATCACAGGAGTGTACAGGACACACACGTCTGATTTTACAAAAACACACAGCGGAAAGAGAGTCAATCGTTTCCGTTTTTTCGGCTGTTTTTTTTCTTCTTTCCATACAGTTCGTGATGTGTCCTCTGACTCTTGCAAACATTGATCAACCATATCTAACATTATTTGACATGCAGTAAGGTCCCCAGAGTCAGATGAGACGATGGATGTCAGTTTCACCTGAGTGGGTGTGCAGTACAGCAATGTTTTTAGCCTAGCTTAGCACAAAGACCGGAAGTAGCCAATATTAAGTATGCAGATATTATAAAGCAACAGTAACCACCTGTGTCCAGGAACATGGAGTGAACAGCATGACATAATGTGGAGCCATGTTTTTTTGGCCATTTGGGGGCAACACAACCAGCTGTAAATGCAACAGAAAGATAATTCATTTAGACAGTATCCAGGCCTCATTACCTCCAACAAGGACGCCATGTTTTCAGCTTGGTTTGTCTGTCAACAGGGTTACAAATAGACTACAGGCCGGATTTTCAGTAATCTTGCTGGTAGGGGGTGCATGGCCCGAGAAAGATCCAATTACACTTTGGAGTGGATTGTATCTTTCACTTTCGTGAAAATTTCGAGATTGCAAGGGCATTTATGCTGCATTCGTGTGGTTTTGGAATAATCAGAACAATTAGTTTTCAACTGGTAAAATTCCCTCTGCATTAACACGGTGAGATACGGCATGCTTGGTGAAGGTCTGCGCTCTTTTATGTTGCAGCCTTGGGCTCAGATGTTTTAATAAAATGTTTCTACACTCAATGACCCATAATGACAAAGAAACAAACAGGATTTAATACGTGTTTGCAAATGCATTAAATGAAAAAGGAAGAGACCAAACTTCTTCTATTCAAGATTTATAGAGGCCACTGTGCTTTCATGCAGCAGAAACACTCCCTCTCATCTCCGCACCTCACGGCCCGCCAGCTGTTAGACCTCATATAGACAGGTGTGTGTGTGTGTCATGTCCAATCAGTTGAATTTATCACAGGTGGACTCCAATCAAGGTGTAGAAACATCGAGAGAAATTGGAGGCACCTGAGCTTATGTCCACCTGATATTTCAGTTTTTAACATCCAGTTTTGGCTTTGTCATTATGTAATATTGAGTGTAGATTGATGAGAATAAAAAAAGTTTAAACCTAATATTCACTCTCCCTTTTGCTCTGTTTTTGGACTCCACCATTTCTTCTAAAGAACGTGGCTGTTGGATGTTATCCTACACAATCCCGATGTACGAAGTTTTTTTTTTTTACTGCAAACAACTCTGGAAATGAATTGAACATGGCGGCCAAACAGCGGCATTACAACTCCACGCCGGTCACGTGATGCCGTCTGACCCAAAGATACTTTTTTACTGTAGACTAACGAAAGAGACAACTAAAAATCTGTTGATTTTTTTTGTGTGAATCACAACCCCCCTGCTAAATGTATAGTTTCACTATAAGATAATTCGCCACTGAGCATCCGGCTCATTATTATACATTTATGGCTTAAACTTGTTACCCTTAGGATTTAAATCAAGACCACAGCAGCGTCATGCAGTTTGAATCCCATGCAGGAAATCTGGAGTCTCTCAGGTCTTTTTATGGAATTCATTGACAATAAGAAACTGACAGAATCTAGGCTCCTGTTATCCTTTAACCGAATCTCGTTCCTAATACCCAACCTTGTGGTTTGAGAGCCAATCAAAACCTTTCTCCACATCCCTGGGATCTATAACTTTCTGAAGCAGAGACAGTGTGCAATGTGCTCAATGAGTTCAAAGTCATTGTCTCTCGCCCTTCTCCCTTTCTTCCTCCCTTACCTTTCTTTCTCTTTCTCACTCTCGCTCTCTCTCACCCTCTCTCTCTCTCTGGAGGGTGTCACCATGGCGACAGCACCGTGCGGATGCTGCAGTATGAGGACCAGGAGGAATGCAGCCTGTCTCTCATGGCAACCGCTAGTATAGGATGTGAACATCGTGTCGCCCACATTCCTCCCCCACCCTCGGCTATTCAGCTCACTGACACCACCCAATCTCTTATATATTCTCCCCCCCTCCTCTTTTAGTGCCAACCCGTTGCCACGGTGATGTGTTTTGGCACGTGACATTGCCTGGGGCAATTATTCTACCTTAACCACACATACCTTGGTGTAATTGTCACACGGCAGGTGATTTCACTCTCTTCATTGACACAAAAGATGATTTTCTTTTGGATTTTTTTAACTCTTAAAAAACAAAATATATTTAACTTAATAATTTCCCCAATTATTTTAGTGTTTTTTTAATGAAGAACTGAATAGTTTATTAGAAATGAGTAAATATCACTTAAGTGGCCGACACTAATTAGGACACTTTGTGAAAATTAAGTTTATTTTTTACCACAGTTGCAGAAAATTCCAGTTTCTGATTGGCTGACATGCCTCGAGCAAATATGCGTGTAAGGTATATTAAACTGCAGGTAACCGTAGCAACAGTTACTGATGCTTCAGGCTCTGATAGCAGTTAGATTAAGTGACTTGTGAGAAACACACTTTGAAACACAAAGGTGGATTAAAACACAGCCTCTCTTTGTTTCATTGGCAAGTTGACAATTGTATAAGAGACAATAATGGACCCCAGGTGGTCTCATGGAGACAAACATGTACTCCAGGTTTCCACATTGAGACAAAATGGACTACAGGTGTCACTTTAGAGATAATACTGCACTTGGGTGTCCTTGCAGGCACAAACCTGTACTCCAGGAGTCATCATAGACTAAAGAATAAAGAGCAAAAAAAGACTTTAGGTGGCCATGTAGAGACAGAAATGGACAACAGGTTTTCAATTAGACACAAAAATAAACTACAGGTGTCTATTAGGAGAACATAGTGGGGTTCCAGGTGTAGGTTAGAGCACTAGAAGCCGGTGTTATGGTGCTATTATAATCATTTGATAAGAAATATCTGACGTTGGAATTAAACGTGCAGTCCTTAAAATATAATACACTGAAACATCATTTCTAGACAAGTAATTGCTTTAGACTGTAAATTTGAGCCACATTTTCATTGGCATAAGTCAAGGACTTTATACAGAGAACCGATAAGTTATCAATCGATCTACCACAGCATATAATCAATGACGGTGCATCACATTAGACTGCAGCAGATCAGTTTAGTGTGAGGAGAAAATGTGTGAACCCCCCCCCCCCGCCCCCCTCTCTATCTCCCTCCACATAATTACCATGCATAGTCTCTCGCCCTTGTCTGCAGCATTCCCTCGTTTCTGATCTGCTTTAATTACCACCAGAATTTTAATTGGCGGGAGACAGCAAGGTGGCTAAGGTCACACACACGCACACACACTGGCATGTACACAAAGGCAAGCAGCAGACAGCCAATAAGGTAAAAGACGGAGGGATCAGTTGATGGGAAGTGTGTGTGTGTGTTGTTGGAATATATGCTGTAGTGTTACATGGAGTCGATTTAATCACATATTCCTCTGTCATTGATTTCAACCTCAACACTGGCATTTCTAGCATATCAAGTTTAAAATCGTTAACATATTCATGTAATTAATTAAGCCTAGAATACAGAAAATTGAATATACATCTTGTCTGGAAGAAATGGAAACCTTTAATTATAGACCACAGAGTACATTTGATCAAATGTGATAACAGATAAAGTGTTTTTCTGAAGAGATAGTCTTCCTGTATACATCATTTTACTAATATGTTAACAACTTAAAACATTATACCTGCTGAACATTAGCATGTTAGCAGTTAGCTCAAAGTACCACTGTGGCACAATGCTGCCCCCTGTTTAGTTTTTTCTTTTCTTTTTATTAAAGAGACAAAAATGCTTAAAGAGAGATACATTTATGGTATTTTCTCATTGTGGCAATGCTTGTACCAACCCCTCATATCCCAAATTGGGATTATCTGACTTCAGTAAATGTGAAACTATAAAGAAAGTAATAGTGAAGCTTCACTGCTTGACAGTTTGTAGAAATAACTGGCTGAGAATGTACATGAAGGCCAGTTCAGTAGCAAGATAACACTGATATTTAGAAGAAGAAAAAGGAAGACGTAATTGTTAAATGGCGAAGCAGGTGGATTTTTTGCTTGTTTGTCTAACAAACACACAGCGCTTTCAGTCAGAAAAGAAGCGTCACCTCCTCCAACTCGGCCTTGAAACATAAAATAAACTCTTTCATATGGAAATAGACTAATTGATTTTCTAAAATCCACATTAAAGCCGTGTATAATTGTGCTTGCTGTTTTGGAGCAATTAAAGCTGAATTCCTCCAACAGTTAATGACTATTATGGGATTTGCGTAATTGAGGCCCCGGTTGAATAAGCTTTGGATTTTTTTAGAGGCTTTTTTCCCTCCTTAGCGAGGCCGAGTGGAAATCCACTTCAACGACTTAACACGTAGACCTCAAGAGCGGGAATGTGCAGCAATTTGAGCTTTGACCTTTAGGCACAAAGCCAATTCCTTCTGATGATTCTTTTGGTTAGAATAGTAAACTACGACATCAGATTTTGTCCTTTCCCAGTTAAAATACGTATACCATGTTTATCCAAGGTCACCATGTTTGAAAGCTAAAAGAAAATTGCTAGACAACAGTGGGCACATCTAGAGACACGTGAAAAACTCTAACCCAAGTCTGCTCAGCAGCAGTACATGTGGACCAAACTCTAGTTAATATTTTTTATTGCTTGAACACAGTTTTAAAAACTCTACACACTTATCCCATGGCTTTAACCACAACCTGCACAACACTGAATTTACAGCACTTTGTTCAAACGCTAACACACGGATGTCAAAATTGTTAACCACGCATTCAAACAGATTTCTGCCTGCTGCATTTCAAAGACTGCTGAGTGCAATGGTTTCATGTTTTAGAGTTGTTAGTGAACACCTACTGTATATACACAATATAAAGTAAAGCTCATAAAGCCATTTTTTGTGATCAAATTCTTTTTATTTAAACAGCTAACCAACAAGTACAAAACACTGGTCCGGATGACAACATACAGAAAAGTACACTACACACACCGAAGAAGGCACAGTGCACCTTTTCCACAATTCTTCATTGCAATCAAATGTTTCACTCCAAAACAAAGAGAACGATGTCTACAGCTCACAAACAAAACACACAGGCAAACGCACACACAAATAAGAGGCATTGACAGGGAGACCGGCATAAGGAAAAAGGGACCAAACACACCGTCACAGATAGAAGTGAGAAGGCTGCAGCACAAATCTACAGCATGGATTTCAAGGATTCAGCAATGCCGAGCCAAGTGTCCAAAGTCTTTCATAAGGCTCCATTAATGGGAGCCACGGAGAGCTCCATATAGACGACATCCAGAAAGGAAAGGGTCCAAGTACGAATAGACAGTCATGAGGTGGTTTCCGATGGGTTGCAATCAGTCTCTAAGCAATTGTAAGTCCAAAAAAAACGCACATTTGTTTTTTACTTTTAGAGAGCTGGAAGGCTGACAGATCATTCAGAATGACAGTAACAGTACCGGGGCAGATATTTTGTTCCAGAACTGACCAACGGGAGAGCAATCCCAGATCATGTGACGATACAGTATGTACCGTTGGCTTTTAGTGGGTAAAACGTGCATAAAGGGCTGTAAAATCTTTCATGTGATGCATTTTCACGGGAGTGAGGTGTGTCCTGTGAATTAAATTGTAGTGAATCTGCTGATGGTCTGGATCGCGTGATACTCCTGGAATATTAGACCACACATTATGCCAGTCAAAATCGATACTCAGGCCTTGGCAAGATCGTCTCAATAGGAATGCCAGAGTGGCCAGATATCACCAGGAACTGACAAAGCCTCGAGACAATACCACAGGTTTTTGTCAGCAGAGTAAACAACTTCCGGATAGGATGGATGGGCAGATCCCTCCGCCAGGGGAGCTCATAAAGCTTTTTTTGGAAATACAATAGTTGCAAAACAGTTATACATTGTACCGTTTCAGAGATACAGTAAACAGGTAAAAGAACAAAGATGCTAATATGTCCAGGTGAGATGTCTAAAGTTAGTGAATAACACTTTCCATACTGCACATTTACTGTTTTTCACAAAGTAATGGAGGCGTAAGCAATGGGAACACCACATTCATTTGCATTAATTATTAGTGAGCCATTGTCTTACATTTTTTATCTTTCCATCACTTCAGTCTTATTTCCACTAGTCTGGTAATCCGCACGTGTCTTCAGTTGTATAGGGGAGGGGGGGGGGACAATCTGGATAACTATCGTCAGATCTCTACACTACCATCGCTGGCTAAAGTACTTGAGACCTTAACAAACTCTCAGATAAAGTGCTTCCTGTCAAGTCCCTCCATTCTTAGTCCTCAGCAATCTGGTTTCAGATCAAACCACAGCACCATCACTGCTATCACTCTAGTTACCAATAACATAGTCTCGGCCTAGGACAAGAGGAAGCACTATGCGGCCTTCTTGGTCGATCTCTCGAAGGCTTTTGACACGGTTGATCACAATCTAATTTAAAAAAAAGTTATATATTGGCACGGATACGTGTGCTTGTGCATGGTTTCATAATTACTTATGTTCCAGGCGTCAAAGTGTGAAATAACTACTGCAATTCAGATTTGTTGTCCATAACAAAAGGTGTCCCACAAGGCTCTGTGTTGGGTCCTGTACTCTTTACCATCTATATTAATAAGCTTGTCTCTTCTTTAGCTGGTTGCTGCGGCCATATGTACGTAGACTATCTTTCCATTCTAAGTTTTCTGTTTTCTGCAGGCTATTTTGCAGCGTCTGTCCGACGCTTAGCACGAATTGTGCTTAAACGATTGTGGTTGGTTTAAAGAAATGCCAATAAACCAGAGCATGTTTTTCTCCCATCCTGGAATGCCTTGTGGACTAGCCGGACCCTCCTCCGCAGCAATGTGGAAGAAGTTTCCGGCAATACGAGACTAGTTATGATACAACATAAGCCAGCCAACCAAGTTGTGTTGTTAACCTCTGAGTGTCAGCATACTGTGTTCTGGCTCTGTAGGATTCAAAGTGAGCCGGCTCTAGCCCATGTGTGTCAGATATGCCAGATTTGGCTCGGTGTTCACATTTATTTGACCGGAGAATACGCTCCGGTTAGCAGGAAGAGGGAAAGCTTTGGGTCAGCGAAGACCAAGAAGGAAACATGAGAACAAAGATGGCTGCTGATCATGTGTGTGCCCTCTTGTCTCCTTTCAGCGTCTATGGCTGCCCACTGGCCAAGAAGAGGAAGGCTCTGGAAAAACAACCACTGGAGCCGGCTGCCAAGAGGAGGCCCTTCCTCACCTCCTGCACGGGGGAGGAGGAAGAGGAGGAGGAGGACGCCGGCGCTTACACCATCTATGAGAACGAAACCATGGAAGAAGGAAAGGGGCAAGGGGAGGTAGTGGAGGAGGATGACGAGGAGGAGAGAGAAGAAGACGAAGACGGTGATGTGGAGGACGAGTTCTCGGAGGACAACGAGGAGCAGGGAGAGGAGGACGAGGAGGAGGAGGAAGAAGAAGAGGATGTAGAGGTGGAGAAGACAGATACCACAATGGTAGGAAGGCAGGCAGAAGAGGAAGAGGAGGATGAGGAGGAAGGGGTGTATGAGGAGGAAGACGAAGTGGAAGATGGGGATGATGAGGAGGAGCAGGATGATGAGGGAGAGGAGGACGAGGAAGAGGAAGAGGAGGAGCAGAATCGTCACCGTGGTGAGTTCATTTTCATAGTCATTTAAATTGTTGTTTGTTGTCATATGGGTTAAATTATTTCACAATTAAAGCCACCTTGTATTTTTCAGGTTAAATTCTGGATTACATGTTTGTCTCGATTCCTGTGAATACCTCGTGCATTGGTATTTGACTTTAACTTAGCACTAACGATTAAAATATATAAAGAGGTGATTACAAAATGAAAATACATTTAATGGCTATTGCTGACAAAGTGAAAACAATAAATAGTATCAAAAATTACGTTTGATTTGATTGATTATGGCAATTTTGTTTATTCTACTAAATTCTTCAATTTTTACACTGAAACCAAATATATTTTAATGTTGTTAATGTACATATATAATGCCTTGTCTGTTGACGTGGTAAAACATTAAAATTGTACATTAAAATAAAAATTAATCTTGTCTTGGCCTGTCCATAAGTTTAGTTGGTTAAGGTTAGAGGTTAGGCAGGATGTTAGAAATGTTGTTGTCGTGGTTAACAGAAACCAAAGTTAACTGTTGAGTTTAGTAGATGGTGTTTAGCGTTTTTGTTGTTCAACATCTTCTTCCTTTGCTCCAGTGCAAAAACCAAATTCATACAAAGACTCTAGATTTAATGTATTTCAGTGCAAACTATTGTACGATCAGACCCAGACTACAGCGCACCAATCACCGAGTTTGCAAAAACATTAAGGTTAGTAGGTGGCAACTCTAGCTCATCGTAGGTGTGAACAGTAGGACTGTAACGATATGCAAAATAAATGCGAAATTAAAACCGAAATTGCGACACTCAACTCCACAAACCTATCGGGAAATGAGAAGACAGAACCGTGACAAACCCCTTCCAGCTCCCAGAGTTATCCTTCACGCCCAGATCCAAAGCTACCACATCGTCAAATGACTTTTAGTACTATTAGTATTAGTCCTTTTGGTGCCTTATCCCTGTTTTGTCTGGTAAATTATAGATATTAAAATATTAAAAGAATTTTAAGGTTTGTATCAAATTGTGGGTCAGAAATTGTAATCCAAACCCAACCCTGGTTTTGGTGTATAGTTACAGTCCTAGTGAAAAGTGTGTCTTAATGTGTCAGCCCTGTGGCAAACCTGTTCAGGGAGTATCCCTGTCGGCATCCCGCTGGTCTTTGCCACAGTTGGCCATAGGTCAAGTTTTTGAGCAAATGTGTGTTGACGTTTTTTTGGGAGGCCAGTCTCGGAGTCTTGTGTGTTAGATGTTAAATATGTTGGGACAACTGCAGCTTGACCTGCAATGAATTATGTTAAAAAAGGGTCAACGTAGAACGTTTCCAAAAGGTGAATACATGCACGAAAGACAAAATCCTATGACTTTAACAGATGGATGAATCCGGCAATTGATTTCGGTCAAACTGGTGTTGGTTTGCATTGTGTTTTGGATCTGCGGTGGGAGAGGAGGAAGTGATGAGAGCTGCTGAGCTGAATCTGTTATGGACCAGATGCTCGGCGCTCTCCCTCCCGCCACGTTTCCCTCGATTTCCTCCCCCAACACCCCCCGTGTCCTCAATCGCTTCTGACAGTGCTTCACGAATAATCAGGAGAGAAGCTCTGCTGAGTTATTAACTCCCACCCTCCCCTCCCGTCCCCGTTTGCCTCCTCGTCTCGGCAGACGTGTCACATGCGCCTGCCTTGGCTTCTCCTCCTGAGAATATTTATGGCTCCCGAATCGGAGCACCTCGCACGCCTCCCTTTTCAATTTTTCTGCTCTCATTCGCCGTGTATGTCCCCAAAATCAACAGAGAGGCTTAGCTGAGAGAGCAGCTCTCCTCTCCACAGCTCTGCCCAGCTCTGGGTTGTATGTTTTTATGTAAGCAAACAGTGGATCATAATTGGGAGGGATGCAGCTATGTATTCAGGAATATATGAGAAGAAATTCTCTTATATGGGGCTTATATAGGCTGCAAAGCTTTGTTTCCTTTTCTTCTGCAGGGTTCCTATTCTATAAATGAACAGATAGATATATTATGTACAAAATGAATCAATTTTTCTCTTTCATTTTTGTATAATTACCTACTGTTTATGTTGAGAATGATGCAAAAATACTGAGCGAACTCTGCTGATAACTGCAATGATGTAAGATGGGTTTTGCGTTTGGATGTAAAGCCTGAGAGTTTTTTTTTCTCTTTTCTTTTCTGACATTAGAAAATCACTACAAACTCAGTGGACAATCGAAGCTCATTCCAATTCAGAAGGACGACAACAACAATAATAGCTGCACCATCAGCGCCGGTAACGGCACCGGGGAGGATTACGAGAACTACGACGAGCTGGTTGCCAAGTCGCTGCTCAACCTGGGCAAGATCGCAGAGGACGCAGCCTACCAGGCCATGACGGAGTCTGAGATGAACAGCAACTCCTCCAACAGCGCCGGGGAGGATGAAGACGATGATGAGTATAGTAATCACGGCGATCGGAAGGGCGAACTGAGCGTGGACCTGGACAGCGACGTAGTCAGGGAGACGGTAGATTCCCTGAAGCTCCTGGCGCAGGGACACGGCGCCATGCTGCCCGAGGACGGCTACCCAGACGGCGCAATGGCGGACGACATTGGCCATGCCAACGGGAGGCTCGGGGCGGGGGTTAGGGTTCAGGCGGACGAGAGCGAGGAGGAGGTGTGTCTCAGCAGTCTGGAGTGTCTGAGGAACCAATGCTTCGATCTGGCTCGGAAACTGAGCGAGACGCAGTCGTGTGATCGCCCCGCCCTCCACGCTCTCCACCACCAACTCCAAATCCCCACAGACCATCAGGCGGTGCATCACATGAACAAGTATGTCATCTCTAAAGAGTCTAAAAAATCATGTTGTTGTTTATGTCACATATTCATATTTCCGTCCACCTTTTTGTCATATGAGAGGCTCTGCAGGTAGATAAAAGCTTTCTTTATGCTGGTAATATTATTAGCATAATTACCATAATCTTTTGTGCTTTGACTCGATGGGTTGGGAGTTGAAGGGGAGCGGGTGGCAGGGACATGAGCCAAATAGGCTGTGTGAGGTGAAAGGGACAGGCGCATCAAAACAACAGGATGTTAGTTATTGTATGACCCGTTATCAACGCGGCTGTGACGCACAGAGCACGTAGGCGATTAAAACATTTTTAAAACATTAGAGCCTGGAAAGAGAAATCTTACAAAAAAATATATTCCTTTTGGTTCAGAAGTTGCCTGAGAATGATCACCTTTTAAGGTTTTTTTTTCACTATCAAAGTAATTTAGTGATATTTGTATGTAGCTGGGACAATGGAGCGGTGAGACTGGCCGGAGAATCGACACAGGGGGGTCGGTATTACTTTCACTTCATGGCAACATTATGACAATAATCAATAATAATGAAAATGGTCAATTTTTGGTCATGAAGGCTGGGTCATGACCGTCCTGAATTAGTCAAATGATCGTTACAGCTATAAACCAAATGGATTAACTGCTTTCTTTAAAACAAGACGGTACAAAACATATAGTAGCGACTGAGGTGACGTTTATACGTGGCCGGCTATTTTCCTAAACTGACATCCGTTTTTAAAAATAACATTGTGCACAGCTGTCAGTTTTCAGATCAGTGTTCGGTTACACGTACCCATGCGTGTATGCCGTCAACGCTGTCAAGAGCACACCACACCTGGAGGTGGCATTGTGACGAGAAGCTCAGGCCCACGGTAGCCAATCAGAATCTCCAAAATAGCAACAACATTAACAAATCACTTCCTCTCTCTTGTCTTCTTCTCTTCCGCAACTGCCTAAACCTTCGTTTGCCTCACTTTACATGCAAACGTGCAAACGATGAAGATTGAAAAAATCCCCACTTTTCGTTTAGTGATTCGAATGGTTTTAGAAAGACTTGTTTTCAGAGGCGAATTCTTCGTTTGCATGTAAACAAAGGGCACAAATGAAGACAGCCTGAGTGGAACAGAATCTTCACACAGTGTCTGGTTTCCTGGACAAACCATTATTGCTTCAGCTCTGACAACAGAGTTGAACATTTTTCAACTTGCCAGACAACCTCAATTTCGCAGCCAGAGTAATCCAGTGTTTTGTACGGTTTAGGTACGACAGCTGCCAGCAGAGTGCACAGGAGGAGCACAGGTCACTGGAACGCAGCTACTCGGACATGGTGAACCTGATGAAGCTGGAGGAGCAGCTGAGCCCGGGGTCCAGAGGTTATCCAACCAGCTGCAGCCAGGAGGGAGACGAAGACACCACGTCGGTGGCCTCCGACCGCTCGGACGAGACCTTTGACATGGCCAAGGGAAACCTGTCGCTGCTGGAGAAGGCCATCGCCCTGGAATCGGAGCGGGCAAAGGTCATGAGGGACCGTATGGCCTCGGAGCACTCGTTGCCCCGCCGGGATCACCACCATCATCGAGGCCACGGTGAGCATACCTCGAGGCTGAGCTGCGCCGGCGAGGAGCGCAAGTCCAGGATGCACCATGACGGGTTAAAGAGGGCGTACTACCCTAAAGGTAGGCAGCAAAAAACACACACACTGACCCTCACTGTGCCATCATTGATTTGCATTCAGCGAAGTTGGATCTCCATGTTTGCTCAAAACGGACACTGCTGGAAAAACTTTGTATATAACATATTGTGTTATCGACATATCTGCACACATTTTTAGACTTTAAGTTCTAATAATAGCTGATGTTTTGAACTCATATCTATCCCATAATCTTAAACAAAGTTTTTTAATAATGTCTTGAATGGGTATTTTATAATCAAACCGGTTTTGTTTGCATGCTACTAGAAACCTTGTCACTTAAGGAGGAAAAACTGCATTGTGGCTGGACTTTTCCTAAGACAGTCTTGGAGCCTTCAAAGGACATGGCAAAGGAAGGTGCGGACAGGGGCGGCTTTAAGATTCTGAATGTTCATCCATGTGGTCTGACATTGAAAGATTTTACATCTGAGAAAGTGGAACGGTTGTCTGGCAGTTTTCTTTCCTGCCAGGACTATTTTTTACTATGATGGCAGGACTTCTAGAAGTTAAATTTAGTGCAGCCAGTCAATGGCCCAATCCCAAAGTGAGTCCTGAGGACTGAAGACTCACAAGCTATAGGTCTACTAATAGAGGTCAGGTGCTAAGTGAGTGAGTGTGGGAGGCCACATGGGCCCAGACAGGTATGAATGGGATTGGGCCAGCACTTCACGAGATCACATGTTACCTTGGCATTTTAAGTGTGTTGCTTCCCACACGGCCAAGGTGCAGGAGACGGCTGGCTGATTCAACATTTTTTCAAATTCTTGTTTTACAAGCTGGACATCAGGCCCGATCTGGTCGGTTGTTGTGTGTCGTGCAGTTGTTTACCTTTTGTAATTTCCGGATTTCCCCATGGTCTCCACAGTAAATGTCACAACGCTTTGAACTGTGGGTAATTCCCTTTGGTGAAGTCTGCATCGATGCAGACTCACGGAAAGAGCTCCGTAAGTGTGTACTCAAACCCTCACGCCCTTTGAAATTCGACATTGGGACATCGCTTTGCCCTTACGAATTTCACGAGAACGTGCACCAAAGTCTGTGAGTCTGTGATTCCGGACTTTGAGATTGGGACAATGTGTAGCTTTACACAAAAAACAGTGTCATAGCACATGAACTAAATCATTTCATAACAGTTTGAAATGAAACGTTCTGCAGTAAAAGTAAGTAATAATCGAGCTATGAAACTCAACAGTATTCCTGAAAACTGTAGTTGAACTGTGTTCACAAAGTAATCCTCTCAACATGTTTCTTATCCAGATTGTAACAATTTTACATCCCCTCTTTGCATCATATTTGACCTGAATCTGTTTTTATTGCAAAAATCTGACTTCAGGTCAGCAAGTAAAAAAGTTTATCTTCTCTGCCTGACATATTGTAATCTTCGGCAGTGCAGCAGCCAGAGGCTATTAGAGCTGTAGAAGGAAAGAAACACATAACTGTAACTTAAATGTCTGTCTTTTTCCCACTGATTCGAATATTTCAGTGCACATTGGATGAGTTCCCTGACCCCTGGGCTCTTAAAACCTTATTGTTTAGGAAATGTTGTACATGGCTGCTGTTGAGATAATGGGTGCTGTTGTTCTGGACCAACACAGTTATTTTCCTGCAGATGCACAGTTTTCTTCTGACAGCAGCTTATGTTGTTAAAATAGGCCGGTGTGGGAACATCAGACGGCCGGCTTGTCAGGCTTGAGTAATGGCAATCTGCACGGCCCGTTAAGAAAGCAAATCCATCTGTGGGACGCTATCTATGGCCTATTTCTTGAAATCCACTCAAATACAACCCCACCGCCGCCGGGAGGGAGTCGGCTATCAGCCACACAGCAGAATTAGATTGGCTTCAGACTGCTTCATTAGCACGGAGGATGCTTTTGTTGTCCCAAAGGAAGTATTTATTGGTCCACAGGAAAGCTTTGTTACGATCAATCTCACCAGTAAACTCGGGCCAATTCCAGGTGTCAAAGACAAGTGGTGCTATTTTCAACGCAACCAACCCCAATCTGCACCCTTAAAAAACTTTAGCCTGCCATCTTATTCTTCATTCTTCATTCATTCAGCCTGACGCTGTGTTCATGTTTGCTTGTTGGAAATATTTGCAGCTGTAGTCGTGACGGAAATATGTGGATTTAAGAGTTGTTATTTTAACTAACTTGGTCAATCTCCCTGTGCATTTAGAAGATGAGGGACCCATCTTTAACAGCCATCAGTGGGTACATCCTCAGACATTTTCAACCCTTTAAACAAATCTGAGATGTTGGCCGCAATTCAGAGTTCTAGCACCAGGATCTTTGCCAAATTTAGCGCCCGTATCTCATCCACAGCCAGTTCGCATTTGGTCCTTTATTGACAGAAAACATCCGACCGACCCGGCACGCTGACGCTGTTGATTACCTGTTGACTCAAAACGCATCTCTGTCCTTTCCAGACTCTTCCAGGGGGGAGAAGAAGGAGAGCAAGTGTCCAACGCCGGGCTGTGACGGGACCGGCCACGTTACGGGTCTGTACCCGCACCACCGCAGCCTGTCCGGGTGTCCTCACAAAGACAGAGTCCCGCCTGAGAGTAGGTCCCACTGCCTGGATGTTATGCTGCACTGAACCCCCCCCCCCCACCCCTCCCAAAAACCTCAAAATAATAAGTCTGACAAGTCATTTCAGCTAGCTCAGTACCTTACTCTGAGGCAGTAGGTTGTGGTTTTAGTTACATTCAGTTCTCAGAGGTGGAGTTGGGTTGGAGAAAGAAATCCTCTTATTGGTTAAATTAAACATTAGCTTAAAACTTTTACTGTGATCTAATGGGAAAGTTGGCAAAATACCAAAATTAAAAAGGAATTTTAGTGATACAAAAACAATTAGACATGTATAAATATTGATGTACTGTGAGACGTTCAGCAGGCTAGCTAATGTTAATGTCAGGCTACCGTGTTGAACTTCAGGGGTTAGCCAGGCTAATTAGCTGACATTTATTAGTTTGTTGGTAGTCCTAAAATTGTTTCTTCCTCTTCCATTTGTCATATTTTGACTCAACCTGGTGTTTTCTTTCCATCGACCAAGCAACTAATGTTTTCCTGGGTCTAAATTTAAAAATCAGCGGCAAAATGTTGCCACGCAACATTTTAAACACAAAAAAAGTTGCCAATTCTGGCTGTTTATCTGATGTGACTACAAGGCTCGTGAAGGGGTTTACCACCTTGTGTTGGTATAATACATGTTTTGACTGTAAATAATGTTAAATAGGGAAATTGCGTCTATTTAGCTGCAGCTCCAGATGTTTAACTTAACCAGATGAAGTAGGTTATTTTTGCCTCTGAGAAATGTTCATAGATTTGAAACCCTAACCTTTTTTTATTTAGCATTAAAACAAATTAGAAGAAGTAACTTGAAACATGTTTAACAAAAATTCCTTTATCATGGCTGCTATAAATCTCCAACATTTGACCCATTTCATGATCACAAAACCTAACTGTACTTTAACTTACATTTACTCTTATCTAGTCTAATCTAATCTAGATTTCCATTGGACACATTAGAATAAGATTTTAAAGAGTTAACATTGACTTCAAATGACTTGTTAGATGGATTGTGTAGCAGTGAAAGTTGGACGATGATGGGGCATGTTCGCTCTCCACCATTATGCATCCGTCCTGCATGACTCTGCATTTGTGTTTTGTTGTGTTTTACAGATATTTCATGTTGACTTGGTAAATGCCACAAGCGGAGCTGAGGATGTATTGCCCATTTGATATGAATCAGAGTTTAATCACCACATGTGTGACAAACCAATTCAGACTACTGGTGGTTTTAACATATTTGTGATTGTTAGATTTGGAGTAAAAATGTTGTTGTTTCTGCACAAATATGCTTCTAAAAGTTGGTCGTCTTATGTGGCACAATTGAGTTTTAGTTTTTTTTGCTTTAGTTTTTGTGTCCTCCTTTACTTTCTATTCTTCCTCCTCATCACACCTGCCTGATGTCTGGTTTTTGTATCTGTGTTGCTGATGTTACATGAGCAGCATGAAGAATCTATTTGATCCACCTGCTGGCTGCAAAGAAAAATCATAAAAAAGCGACCCGCATGAGAATCACGCACACTGAACTCACAGGTAATTTGGGACATTAGATTAAATACAATTTGGGCTTACACCTACAGCATGTAATACCATTAGGAAGAACAGAATGGAATTCAAATTAAGAACAAAAATAGCAAATGTGTCGATATATCGGATATATATACATATGACTGAAAAAAAAGTTATGTTTCTTTTTCCGTCTTTAGTTCCATTTTAGCAAAGACTCAATTTCCGTTGGTTTTGTTTAGTAAAGTGAATTTCTGACCCTAGAAACAATGGTAAATACCCCGGTTTGGGATCGTAAAAGTCTATTATATCTGTAATATGACTCGTTTTAGTGCATGTATGACATGAAAACATTTTACAATGAAATACGCAATATTACACAGTATGAATATATAGAAAATAAAAATATACCTGTGTAAAGGAACCGTCTTGATGCAAGACATTTAATGTAATGTAAAGGCCTAGTCTTAAGTTTTAGGGAATGTTGTGATATTTAAATACTTAAATTCAGGCAACAAAAACACTTAGTTTTAGTAAAACATCAGGGATTGGCTTAAAAAGTCATGTAAAACTACTAAAACGAGGATGTAACAAGACGTCACAGATGTCATTGTGTCACGGACTCAGGTTCGTAAAACTTGGTTAATTTCTAGATGACTGTTGACTTTTGTCTTCACATGGGACACGATCCGCGGTTTGTCTCCTCACTTTGTCAATTAACTTTCTAGTTTGCTTTAATGATAATTACTAGAACCACTGGAGGTCCTGCGTAACAAGTAATTAATTTGCATAATCGACCCATACGGCCATTTTTCTGGGTGAGGACGGGCTGACACGTCAATAAGGGCCTATTACACTGTAGTGTGACATAAGGTATGAATACAATTAATTTGGATACACGGAAACCTTTGGGTTTAGACAATATTAAAGGTTAACTGACGTTTTGTTCAGTTTCTTAAGTTTTTGTGTCTAAGTGACTGGAACAAAAATCTTGGACATTGGTCCAGTTTTAAGCGAGATTGCTGCAGTCAGCAGCGGCAAAACAAGGCAAGGCAGCTTTATTTGTAGAGCACATTTCAGCAACAGGGCAAGTCAAAGTGCTTTACACAAAATCAGTTAAAAAAATAAAAACAGATAAAACAAAAGTTAATAGGACAATTAGCTACAACGTAAGTTAATAGGACAACTGTCCAGCTTGTATTTACCTTCACAGAAGGCCTTGTTTCGCCCCTGACAGGCTCAGATTAATATTCTAAGTGTCTGACAACATTATGGAAAGGATCCCTTCAGATAGACCTTTAAAACCTCTTTGACACCTTTCTCAGCTCTGAGGGCGCTAGCGCTAAACCCACCAGACTCCATTTAAAAAAGCAACACTTTTAGCGTTTATAGAGCCAACGTATTTTGATATTTTAATCGGTAAACTTTGTGTTTATTTCAACCAAAACTTGAGTTGTGATGGCTGGAAAAGAGGATCGATCTTTTTTTTCTTTTGGTTTCTGTCGACTTTGAATCAAGTGTATTTTACAATGCTGAAATAAAAATTTATTTACAGAGTCTGATGGGTTTAGCAAACAAAATTTCGCAGACATTTTTATGTTTTAAAACAAGATTGAGGTCTTTAACTTATCTTTAAGTCCTTCTGAAGCTAAATTATCCAGCATAGGTTTATCACCCCTCACGCTGTTCCTCTCCCACCTGCAGAGTCATCAGTAGATTTTAACAGTGCATGACAAACTTTTGCTTCCAGTGTGTTCTTGTCTCATGAAATTTAATGAAATGAGCGTAGTGATCAAAATGCAAATGAGACTTGTGCTTTCCCAGCATGAAAGGATTACACAGAGAAGACATGACTGAAAACAGAAGGAGACATTTACCTTGAACTTTAATGTTTTTGCAACTTGTGAAATGTTACCAAAGCCCATATTTCACTACCTAAGTGAACGGTGGTTGTACACCTAATCCTTTCATGTTGGAGTTTGTCATTACACTGAATCTTTGTCGCAGCGTCCATGCTCATTTTGTGACGTTTAGTGGCCCATTGTCATGTCAGTCATGGAGCTGTGATCCAACGTGTCAGTCTGTAATCTGTGCATGCCTAACCGTCGCAGCTGAACGCCCGGTAACTCTCCTGTCTGCTCCTAACCCTCGCTGTCTTTCTCACCTTTTCCTGTCTGTCAAAGTCCTTGCCATGTATGAGAATGTTTTAAAGTGCCCCACTCCCGGCTGCTCTGGACGGGGTCACATCAATAGCAACAGGAACTCGCACCGCAGGTGAGTGAGCGGCCTTCAGCCGGGCCGCTAACAGCTGAGTAACGCATAGATTTACAGTGCAGTGTACTGTACGTTTGTGTGTTGTTTGATGGAGAAGTTTAAGATTGGTGTCATTTCAGTGCTGTCAGTCGGTAGCCCTGTAGTAAATGTTATATTTATTTCCCTGAATTTGGGGTCCCATGTTGTAAAAAGTGAGATTTCCATGTCTTTTTTGATAATAAAGCAGGTTGATGTGCCGTATGGATACAAATACTGTGAAAGAATGAAAACACTCAATCCACAGAGAAACCCATCTGTACGGTTGCTATATTATATAAAAGTTGAAGGTCCCGCTATGATGCCGTTACAGTCATTCCCCGGCTACAATGACGTGGTAGAGACTCGGAGAGCAGTGATAGGTATGACCTGGAATTGCTGACCAATCAGAGCAGATTACAGCAGGTCTTAAAGAGACATGCGCAAAAAATGGAGCGTTTCAGACAGAGGGTGATACAGGTATAGTCAGACAGACAGTATGAGAAAAATAAAGTGTTTTTTTAACATCAAAGGAAGACAAAATGTAAGTGTCAACCTGTAAATGAGCATGATGTGGGACCTTTAATTAGACTTAAATTTATTGTTGACATAATGTGTAAAAAAGAATTCCCTAACATTTCAAACAGTAAACTAGGCACTTTATATTGAAAATGAAACATGAGTCCGCAAGTGCATTCCTCGCCAAGCTTCAAGTTGTCAAGGGCAAGTCCAAGTGTTTGAGAAAACTAAGTTGGTTGTCTTTTAGGCTCTGAATGCTGAGCATTAAATTACTTTCAAAGCTTTTAATAGTGTTGTTTTTCTTCCTCACAATTAAGACCAAGATTTGACCACGCCAAAACATTGTCTTAATCCAAATCTTAAGACATCAAGTCTCTGTTGATTTCATTGGATAGTAAAAGTTGTCATATCTTTATAGTTATGGTAACGTGCTCTTCCAGATTTAAAATTAGTGTGAAAAAACAAGGCAAACTTCTCATAGGAAGTTTCTTATTACAAACTAAGATGCCTTTTTTCACCCACTAATGTTGCAGTTTTTGTCCTAAAATGATCTGTTGGAATTGCAGCAGTTATCTGGATCCTGATTCCACACATTGCCAATTTCCTTCTAGAAAATGATCGCTGTTTCTATTGCCTTCATGCAGAAATGCAGGAACATTCCCCGGTTTAGATGAATGGGGGAAAAGGGGCTTGGATTTAAATAGGGCCACGATAGAGCTGAAGGTGTGTCTGCCTCACAGCAGCAGTTCAGCTGTTTAACAGGCAGAACAGAGCATCTCTCTCTCACACACACTCACACACACACACAAGCACACACACACACACACACACACACACACACACACACACACACACTCTTTTGGATTATGTAAAGTGGTTAGGATTCACACTTATTTTCTCGCACATACGTAGAAGCTCAATTCACAGACACGCACACACTGTTTTATAAACCCACACACAGTCTTATTGGATCACAAACTCTTACAAATTAGCTCACAGACAGCAGCATACGTGCGCTGGCAGACAGAGAAGCACACACACACACACACACACACACACACACACACACACACACACACACACACACACACACACACACACACATACACACACGCACACGCACACACACTCAGACGTGGCTGCAGGGTGTGTTATGTAGCACAGCTCCACTGGGAGAGGAAACAAAGCGCTAGCTAGCTTAGCTTAGCTGCTGTTAGCTACCAGCTCACACAGCCTTCATGTCTTGCAGTCGCCATGGAAACGCTCTCATAGCAGCAGCAGCAGCAGCCGCTGCCGTGCTGATCTGTCACACACTCCTACCAGCCTTAACAATGTGTGTGTGTGTGTGTGTGTTGGTAAAACAGCATTTCATTCCCTCCGAGTATGAAGTGATTATGAGTTGCCCCGAGCGACAGAAAGAGGGAGAAGCAGGACTTTTAGTTTTTAAATACAATACTGTGTTTCAGGCAATCCGTTTCTCCTTTCCCCTGCATTCACTGTAGAAAAAAACATGTCAGCATCATAATTTAGGGCAAACTGTCTCTACCAGAAATACCACAGAACTATATTGCTGGACAATGTGAGTTTTCAGGAGCTGAAACAACATGCTTGCATATTTCAGTCAAAAAAGACTTGTCAGACATTTGATTTTTGTATTTCTTTGTTTAGAAGTTGCTTGCCGTTGTGGCAGCTTAATTCTCGCCTTTGTTTCTGTAAAAATTGAGTAAATGTCAATTAGGGACCGAAGCGGCTGCTAAATAAAAGTAACGTAATCTAATTAAAACGATAACTGCAGATACAGCGAGCGATGGGAAGTATTAGACTTGTGTGATCTGCAGAGCTGCCTCCGGGGTTGCACTTGACAAGGAACGGAGAGAAAACTTGCTACAAATTCAGAGGGTGTTGCTTACTTACGCTCGTCTTTGGGATTAGATGGGAAGTGACACGATGTTATATAAGTGTTTTGACTGCGAACGCTGGAGGAAACAGTGTTGGTGTGCATCTGTCCTCGAGGCTTTTTATTTCCAGCTGTGAGTCAAGCAATGAGCAAACAGGCAGTGAGAAAGGAAAGACCTCACCAGTCGCTACGCAGTAAGTTAGTCGTTGAGCAGTTAATCAAGAATCCCTGTACAAGCAGGCCAGTGAGTAGTATAACCACGGGGGTCAGCCGGTCCTCTCCAAGCGTAGCTCCCATGACGCAATTTTAATGCTACAAAGCACTCACCCGCCGTTAGTATCCCATTGACTCCCATTCATTTTTACTCTGACAGTGAATAACTTTACATCTGAAGTGTTTTTGTCCGGTGTTTATATCTAAAGAAACATGACAATGTATAAAAGGCACATCGTTGGTCAGTAAAGCAGCAATGCAGTCATCATATAGGCCATATTAAATCCATAATTCATTTTTAACTACTGTTACTGACAGCAGAACTACTCTTCAGCCAGAAACCTTGTGTGTGTGTGTGTGTGTGTGTGTATGTGTATGTATGTGTGTGTGTGTGTGTGTGTCCCCGTCCCTCCTCCAGTCTGTCTGGCTGTCCCATCGCTGCTGCAGAGAAGATGGCAAAGGTCCACGAGAAGATCCTCCCGACGGACAGCGGCAGCAAGACCAACCAGACGTCAGACCGTGTTCTCAGGTACCACCAGACCCACGTTGAGCGGGACCAGCTTTAAGATAACGTGTTTGAATAATAATGATCTGTTTTGTCATGCAATGAGGCATTTAAATCTACACACATACCAAAAACTTAAAGAATTTACCATTTGTCTCTTAAATCAGGGATGCTGAATGGTGCAGTGCAGTCCCCACACTTGCACCTCCAGATCATGTGAACTTTAATGAAATGAGGACGCTCATTATTGGAGTAAAGCTGTGAAACAGTCCAGCTTTGCCCCTTTAAAAAGTCCAATAAAACTAAGCAGCTTTAACAAATGTCTTAAGATTACATTTGTGTGTGTCTTTTACATAGAAGGATGTCAAATGGTGCAGTGAAGTCACCAGCACATCAACTCAGCCCTGTTCCCTCTCTGGGTTGTCTGGGTAGTAGGGATGTGACGATAAACTCAATTTAGGTTTTTTAACAGAATCCCGAACCCTCTTTTGCTTGTGGTTTCCTTTCAGGCCGATGTGTTTCGTCAAGCAGCTGGAGATCCCTCAGTACGGCTACAAAAACAACGTTCCCACCAGCACGCCGCGCTCCAACCTGGCCAAAGAGCTGGAAAAATACTCCAAGACGAGTTACGACTACGGCGGCTACGACAGCCAGCATGGCGGCTACGGGAAGAGAGGCCCGACATCCAAGTCCCACCACGGGCGAGACACCTCCCCAAAGGGATACGATGGTGAGAAAAACCCATCGATCATCATTTATTTATCCTCTTTGTTCAGGAGTTGACTTTTCCTGGTGGAAATAAATGTGTCATAGTGGGTGGCAACAACCCAAAGATGCTGCGTCTCCAGTAAAATACTGGAATTTGAAATGAAGTAAAAGAAGAATAACAAGTGTTAATGAGAATTTGCAGGTGTCGATATTTATCTGAAAAATCTGTCAAATTCTTAATCCTATTTTCTGTTTATTGCTTTGCCAAAATCTCAAGCTCTGGCAAACATAAAGAAACATTGAATTGAATTTATGGTGTTTTTAGTTTTAATTCTAAATGAGCGCAAAAACAGATGAATAAAACCTGCAAAAGGTAAGGATTTCAATTCATTTTTTCCATTGTAGGGAGAACATTTTAACACACACACACACACACACACACACACACACACTGCTACAGTTCTCTTTGTTATTCAGTAGCGCTGAATACGCCAGTGTTTTCTGCCTCTCCACATGGCTAGAGTGAAAGCAAAGCAGAGTTATGGAAATGCCAAGCCAAGAGCCTGTGTCCTATGAGCAGTGGATAGAGAGCGAAGGATGGAGGGAGGAAGGTAGGAAGGGAGGGAGCGAGGGAGGGAGATTTAGGAGGCGAGCCCTGTTTCTTTGGCTGGGAGCCATTAGTGAGACGCAGGCGAGAGGGAGGCTTTTTAGACGAGGTGTCTGCGCTCCCCTCTCCGTCACGACTCCCTCCCTCCTTTTCCAACATCCTTCCCTCCATCAGCATCACTCCAGCCTGCCGAGCCCCGATTCAACCATCGCACCAGCACACAATCGCTGTTTCTTTCTCCCTTTCTCTTTGTTCCTACAGCTGCCTCTCTTATCTCCTCCATCTGTCTTTGTTTTCCTCTCCCCTTCTACACAACACGTCTGGTGTTATTCTATATTTTTTATTGTTGTCAACTAATCGAAAAAAGCAAAGCCAACAATGTATTTATCCGTCTTTCGTTACTTTCCGACTTCTCGTCTGTGGCTCGAAAGCCATTCACTTCTCCATATTTCATCATTTACATTTTTTTAACAAACCAATGCTATTTGTACCCTTTTACGTCTGTCTGTGAGTTCTATAAATATTTAGTGATGGGGCGATTTCGTATAAGGTATACCTCAAATCTTTTCAAATTAGCCTTTTTCCATTTCCTGAAAAACACCTGAGAATATGTAGTTTTAGATATAGTCCAGGATTTCTTAAAACAGCTGGTCACTGTAGTTTTCATCAAACAAACAGGAAACAGTAGAAGAAAGTGTTTGCTGGGGACTATTTTCAGCAGCGGATTAATCACCATTGGGTTCTCTAGTCAATATGTGTGGCAGAAGGAGGGGTATGTGTATAGGTTGTCGTGCATTTCCAGCTCTATCTCCACAGCACTGTGCAGAAAGGTCTGGCTACACCACAGATGCATTCTGGGATAGGAAAAAAAACACCCTGGGTTGTTTGCATTTCTTTAAACCAATCACATTGGTCTTAGGGCGACGCTGAGTTCCGGACGCAACGACGGTGCCACAATACAGTGCCGTGAGCTATTTAAATCAGCTGACACACGATTACACCTCATTATCTCTTACTAGTGTGTCTCTGTGTGTACTTCGTCCACAGCGATCCCAGAGAGTTAACGCCGTGAACATATTCTTTGTATATCGTTACAATTATTCCCCGAAAGAACCAAGCAGGTCTGCCTTGTTGCACGATATAAGCGGGTAGCTTGCTAGCTTGAAGTTTGTTTTTGTTTCTCATCGAGAACAGAGTTTTGCATTCCGCTTATCCGGTAAATGTCATTGATGCAGACTAGTGTCCATGTAGTCCCGCATTAGCCTGTGTAGGGTAAGGTTAGGGTAGAACGCAGTGCCCTGGATGGGTGTTAGGGTTAGGGTTAGGGTTAGGGGTTAGGGGTTAGGGTTAGGTGAAGGCGCTGCAAGGGCTAGTCTCTGGCTAGTCCACACAACACTGCGGGGCGGGAAAAAAAACGTGCTCTGGCTTATTGGCATTTCTTTAAACCAGTTGGGATGGGTTGAGGGGGAGCTTGTATGTGAGTGAGTGTCTTGTCTTTTGTATTGTCCAGTCCAACCGAGGGTGGGGACCCTCTTGAAAAGGAGATGCCACATCTCAAGAGGTATTCCTCGTACAGTAAGTAAGTAAATAAATGAATATAAATTACAATTGTCTTGGGCAGCACTAGGACATAATGACGATGCCCCTGCAAAATAGTGTCGGAAAGGAACTTTATTGGTTGAACATGTGTGTGTGTGTGTGTGTGTGTGTGTGTGTGTGTGTGTGTGTGTGTGTGTGTGTGTCTGTGTGCCTCAGATTGGACCTAAGATTGGGCAGATAGTCTAGCTAGCTGTCTGGATTTACCCTGCAGAGATCTGAAATCCACCGGAGGTTAGAACGCCCACACAAAGAAAGAAGAAGGTGATAGATATCCAACCGAAAATGAAACGTCTGGATATAGTGCTATAGACGAGCGTTTAGGTAGTGATCTCACTCAGTGCAACAATTTGGCCCAATGATGTTTATATGGCACAGAAAACCAAATGATATCCGGCTGTGATACACACACAGTAGTTGTTAGTAAATAGGTTCACTGTTGGCATTGGACCTGTACAGAATACCAGTCCCTTTCCCTTTCTGTTCATCAGTCTGTCTAGTTGCTTGTTTTCGAATGCATCGGAAGCTCTTTTTCAAATTTTTCATCCATCTGCTGCACAGTTTGGCTGAAAGCCAGCCCCGATTTAACAAATCAACCATTCGCGTGTGTGTGTGTGTGTGTGTGCGTGTGCCTCCTCTTAGCTAAGCGCTACTGTAAGACGTCGAGCCCGGCCAGCAGTACGACGAGCAGCTACGCTCCCAGCTCCAGCAGCAGCCTGAGCTGTGGAGTCGGAGGCGGCGGAGGAGGCGGAGGAGGAGGAGGAGGAGGAGGAGGAGGAGGAAGCAGCGCCAGCAGCACCTGCAGTAAAAGCAGCTTCGACTACACCCACGACATGGAGGCGGCCCACATGGCGGCCACAGCCATCCTGAACCTGTCGACCAGGTGCAGGGAGCTCCCGCACGCTCTGGGAGGGAAACCCCAGGACCTGCTGACACAGGTAGTCTGGGGCGGTGTGCACAAACACGTCATTCATCACACATTTACATAAAAATACAACATAACAATGATTATTAGAACGTCACTTCGATATTATCCCTCACCATAAATTCACCAGAAAGCAGGAAATTAAGGGTTTGATGCTTATTTTTTGCCCTTTTGTTAAAACAAAACCTATGCGCTCGTCGCAAAATATTCTAGTTGGTCTCAACCAGCAATATATCCTTTTTAATGAAGTAACTTAAACCATTGATGAAGTGCGCTTGTACATAAAATGGGAATTGGTTTAATTCAAAATCCATCTGGAATGGGCACTATCATTGGTCGTCTGGTATGCGACTTGACTGTCTCTCATTTGGACTCGGTCTTGACTTGGACTCGGACTTGACTCAGTCTCGACTAGTTCTTGTCTTGAACTCGAGAAAGGTTGTCTAGACTACAGCACTGAATAGGATATACTGTGTGTAAGATATCAAATAAAGTCTTCAAAACTAGATAGATAAAGGTTTGACTAGTGCTCATCATGGCGAGGTTTATTACAACTTTAGTCTTACTTTGCATTGTTTTGACCATCTTTTCTACCAGTAGTGATAACAGATGTACCCACATACCTAACAGTTGAGATCTGGGAAGGGGTTCAAATCACTGATTGTTCACCAGCAGTCAGACGTTCAGACAGGTTGTAAACTTATTTCGAAGAAAAAACAAAAGGCGATTGGTAATCAGATTTGACCCAAACTTTCTGTTTTAAGCATCTATCACAGTTCACAGATTCACATCTTGGTTTAACTTTGAACTACTAGGGATCATTACCAACACTTCATGTACACACGCTTGCTGTTTTACCTCTGGAAAAAGTAGTTAAGATAATCTGGATAAACTGTTTCTTCCCATGTTTTCCCTGTTTCCAGATCTCAGCAGTCAACTTGGTGAGTACTACGTTATTATTACTGCTGGAAATTAAAGCCTAAACTATGCAAACATAACCCAAGACTAATTTAAACAAACATTATGTTTTAAGGGTGCGTTCATACTGGCAGTTAATTGGAATATGGGTTATGAACATTAGATGAACCCAGATCTAGACCAGGTAGTCTGAGATTGATATAAATCAAGCTTTTGCACGATACCCAGACCGATACTGACATTTTGAAGCAGATATTGATATTTGAGAGTGGAGAGGGAAAATCTATTGATGATATTTCAACCATTGTTTTGTTTTTTACAGCAACACGTAACATAAACGCACATTTTTCCCAGATTTTATTCTTGAAGACCAGTTTATCAGTCAGGTGGAGCCCTGATGAGTAGAATGACTTGTAAACCTGGCCACGCGGGTATTCTGCATATCTTGAGATGTCAAACTTTTAACAGAAAGCTGAACGTGGGACATGAAGTTTGAAGGACGTGGGTACTTAGAGGGAGGGTGCATGGATGGTAGGATGTACATGTAAAAACTACTTTTTTAAACTCCTCCTAGACCGTGGGTCTGATCAGCACAACATTGTGCACGTAGACTCAGTGGACGCTCATGAATACAATTTATCAAAATAATTTAGATAATCCAACAAATGCTGTAGAGGAAATATTTCCTTTAGGTAGCAGTCAAAACAGGAAGTGTTCCTCCACTGAGACTATGTGCAAAAACAAGGGGGTAAGCGAGCGTCTACAAAGCGTAGCTCCTATGGCGCCATTTTAATTTAATTTCTTTACATTGTACCTCACGTTAGATTAGCATGTTAGTTAGCAGTAATTAGCCTCTGTCTGTGTTATCTCCTAACATCTACCTACCTCTCCGTCTCCGCTGATTGGGAATGATTGAGATTTCTCTTGCACAGCTGTCAGAAGACTTACAACTTTCAGACAGGTTGTTCACGTCACATCTACGTCTTCCAGCTCAGTTGGAGGCTGCGCAGTAACGGTCAGCCATCACCAGAAAAGAGCTTGTAATAGACTTCACTGGTCTCCGTCCAGAACAACGGCATCTGTTGGTCCATTTCTTTAACTGTCTATGTGTAAAAAGAATTGAAACAATTAGAAATATAGCAATATGTGCAAAACCTACTTTTGGAAATCCTCCTAGAACGTAACACTGAACTGCACAAAAAATTGCATTTATACTCAGTGGACCCTGATGATAATTTGATAATACAAAAAATGCAGAGTTGTAGAGGAACAACTTTTTGTAGATGGCAGTCAAAACAGGAAGTGTTCTGATTACCACGACTCAGTCGTTCCCCCTGTTCCCCTGATAGTGTTGGCAAAATATGGAGCAAATTGACCAATAGGTAGCGCCGTTCCCAGATTTTGAGAACATGCTAGGTGATAACGCTTGCAGTTCTAGTATTTAATCTCTAACTTGTGAGTCCCCTAACTTTATGAAAGTGCAATAAAAGAATTGTGACCAACTTAGGAAATGTTGCTTTTATGCAACGACCCTCAAGAGTGTTCACCGGTATTGTATTCGGTTTAAGGCCACACCAGCGATCGTCAGATCATTACCCTGCCTCTCTCCATCAGAGTCCGGTTGGCGACCTGGAAGACAGCGGTGCGGTGGAAGTGGCCGGTCAGCCCAGCGGTCCGGAGGACAGCGGGACGGTGTTAACCCCCCTGGAGCCGATGTCGCCCCAGCGGCAGGCCCTGCTCAGCAGCCGCTGCTACCAGCTGAGCGAAGCAGACTGCTGGGACCTTCCCGTCAACTACACCAAGATCAAACGGCTGGGGGACGAGCAGGACCACAAAGAGGTAACGGGAAGGTCCATGTTACATTAATCTTGCATTGCCACACCTTTCTCCACAGCGCTGAGGAGGAAGGTCTGGCCAGTCCCCACAGCATTCTGGGATGGGAGGAAAACATACTCTGGTTTATTGGCATTTCTTTAAACCAATCCCAATCGTTATGGGCCAATCGGACGGAGCAAAGTGGCAAATAGCCTCTGGAAGGAACTTGTTTTGGTGGAACATGTGTACTTTTTAAAGTATTTTTAGTCGTGCAACAGAAAACTCAGTTTGCCTGATAGCTGTCTGTATTTACCCTGCAGAGATCTGAGGAGCAGTTTACCATAGTCTTAAAATATCCTCAGGCGGTTAGAACGCCAACACAAAGAAAGCGGAAGCTAAAGGGCTTTGGGTGGTATTTCCAGCATTACCTAAACAATCCCGGTAATAAAGTGTCAATAAACATATTACAGAAACAACATCAGCAGATTCGTCAGTGAGTTTATATCCAAAATACCTCAGCAGTTTGTAGATGAACAGTCATGTTTGCACATATCAATAGATTCCTGGGGTAATTTCTATGAAATAGATTCTGTTAAAACTGTTCAAAAGTTCATTGACCACCTTAAATCTTTAATTTGCAGATGAATGTCAGTTATATGCATTGAATAAGTGGGATGAAAATGTAAAAATTGAATCATTTTTCAACCCAGTTGAAGCTATAAATGCTACTCATGCTCGACACTGCCACCTAATTTAATATTAAGGCAGCCTGTTTCCTAATCAAGCCAAGTAAGGACAATTTGAGGCATAAAATTGAGAGATTTAGGGAGTTTATATTAAAGGGCGCAGGCATAGATTAAGAGATGATTGCGCTTTAAAAGCTATTTAAAGGGATGATTGTCCAATGATGCGTAGCAGAAAAGCATCACAGAGATGTTGTGGACTTTACTTTGCAAGGGCGTATTTTTGGTTGCTGCTACGCATAATCTTTGCATCACTTTAAATACATTAGAAGGAATTTTGTGGAAAGGTCCAGTATGTGTATTTGTACAACTTCGCTAACAAAAGGCATTTACAGTGCACAGAACGATGGTGCTTGCCAAAGTTGTTCATCCCAGTGCGGTTTTTGTTGTTATTCTTCACCCTGGAGCCACTAAATAGAAATCGTTCAGCACTGCAGCCAAAAAATACAGAAAAAAAACAGAAACCAAGACCAAGTGCTGCAAAGAGAAAATGTTGATTAAGTTTTAAAAACTTTGATATTGAAGGAAGTGTGTCACAGCCAGTGCTGAGAGGGAGTTTAATGCTGTAAGTGACAATCAGTCGGCATTAAGCTTATCTGAATCAGATCAACATTTGTATTTATCAAACAACTAAGAAAGTTAGGAAAGGAAAGAATAAGACGCATTCTCGACAGGGGCGGAGGCAGTGATACATCAACGGAAGCTACAGCATGTGTACGATTTTCCAAAAATGAAAGTTGAAAGTTGCAAAGCAAATTACGACTTCCTTTAAAGATGACTTCCTGTTTTGTAGCTAATTGTTCTCCTACTGTCTTCTTCATTCTGAAACCAGAACACATCAATTGTCTTATGTTACTTATTTAAGTTACATGGCGTACGTAGGGTTGGAATTGGTTGTAAAGGCAAGGCAGCTTTAATTTTAAAGCACAAAAGCATAAAAGTGCTTTACATAAAACATTAAATAGCAGTTATAAACAATTAAAAACATAAAAACAGATCAAATACCAGAACAAACAGTGCAGCTAAGAAATAAAAAATTATTTAAAGAAAGGCTGCATGAAAATAGAGGTCATCAGCCTTGATTTAAAAGAGAGGTGCGGTGGACCAGCAGTTTACAGAATAAATTGTGAAATTTATATTTAGTATGGCAAGTGCAGACAATGGAGATCCATGAAATTTGATATGTTTCGTGCTGCTAGTACTACTTTGACACTACTACATTTATACACGTATACATACACTGTATATATATATATATATATATATATATATATATATATATATATATATATACACACACACATGTACAGTAGATGTGCACACACACACACACACATATACATATATACAGTATATATAGTCATATTCAAAATAAAGCCTTTTTATATTATATGTACTATATTACATACTAAAACTATACTAACTATTGATACTATATATTATATGTATTATATGTATGTACAGTATATAATATATAAATGTCAATACCACTCCAGAACATCTGAGACCCTAACAGGCTATCTTCAACCCTTTTTGAGTATTTTTAAGATAATAACTGTGAAAGCATTTATTCTAGGAGCAAACATAAAAGGAGGTTTTTTTTTTACTCAAGTTTAAATTCTACTTTTAGCAGCTTGATAAATAACCCCGGTTGATAGGACGGATGCAGCGTTTCTCTCCTGCAGCCTCGGTGCGCCCTCATGTGGTTGAACGCAGCACTGCGTCAGCTCTGCTCACACCCAGCAGTTTTCTGAATGAACGCTTCAGGAGCTCCAGCACGGTGCATTAAAATGCTGAATTACACCACTAATACATAAGTAAAACACGATAGATCATCTGCACGCTTTAAAACCCTCGCAGATCTGCTATCACACGGAGCTATCCATGCAGCAAATAGCTACATTTGCCTGGTTGGATTCAGAGCGCTGAAGTGAAAGGTTTTAATCAGGAGAGTAATTGCGTTTATTAATGAATCACGACATTAGAGAGGAGCCTGGAGCCTGGAGCTGATGGGATGTTCTTCAGACAGTCCTGAACGATTTCTGCTCCCGAACAGCGGGGGTGTAACGTGTGGACTACAGAGCAGAGACTACAGACTGCAGCTCACAGACACAAAGGCTTCTGGGCTTCTGGTGCAGCGGGACTTTAAACTAGTTACCTAGAGCTGATATGTCTCACTGAAGTATTTATTCCATTTACTCAGACTTTCATTCCATATATTTAAGGTTCATTTATTCCATATACTCAGACTTTCATTCTGTATATTCAAGGTGGATTCAATATACTTTTAATCCAAATATTCAGACTTTTACTTCAAATTTTCAGACTTTTATTCCATATATTCAGACTTTTATTACATATACTCAGACTTTTATTCCATATACTCAGACTTTTATCCCATTTATTCAGACTTTTATTCTGCTACTACAGTCAACATGCCACAATAGGCTGATCTGGTGGTGCTGTAGATACATATTATATATACACATGTCATCGAAAAGAAAACAGGCCCTTGAGATTGTCAAGACTGTCCAACTATAATAATAAATAGTCAAATGATTCCTTTCCATTTACTGAACAGCACATTTATTTCGAAGTGAATGCATTTTGTTTTACAGCGTCTGTAGATTTCCGTTGGTCTGAATCAGAAATGTACAGAAGCTGATGCTCATATTTCTTTAGGCATTATTATATTGTGATTAGGGTTGCGACTGACATTTTCTAGATGACTTACATGTCCTATAAAATAAAATTCCCTTAGGCCCAGTGTAGTCCGAACAATATAAATAAAAATAAATAAACCTAAAGATATTCTGTTTGTCATGTAAGATAACTAAAAGCAGCACAACAACACAACTTTGAAGCTGGGAACTGGAATTATTTCATTTTGTTCTGTCGATGGACTTATTGTTTCAGCTCTAATTGACATCAGAACTATTGATTTTTATCAAAATGAAGAGATTCCTTTTTATTAAACAAAAGATTATGCTTTATACATAAGATGACATCACATGGTCATTTATTTCTTGCACATAAGAACAAATGCGCCTTGCCACCAAGCATGCAACAAAAGACACATGTCGTCACAATTTCAACTGGACTTAATGAACTGTGGACCCACTAATGAAACCCTGCCGTGTATTTTGATAATGTTGGTCAGAACAGCTACTTAAACACACTGTGGATAAACACCAAAACGGTGTTTTGCTAAAGTTTAGCAGTTAACCGAGGAAGGTTCTTGTGTTTGAATGACTTTTGAAAGTTTTAAAGAGCTTAAAAAAGGCTTAAATTACCACAAAAGTGTTTGTTCAGCCATGTGAAGGGGTGATCGCTCATATATTCCGTTAGGGGTTAAGCAAAAAAAGTAAATCTGTCCCACAGAAGATAAAATGAAAAACTACTGTTTAACAACAGTAAAATATCTGTCTTACAATAAAATGTCTTGCAGTGGTGCAAATTAAAAATCTACCAGAAAGTTTTTCCTCTCGCCAAAATCAAAGTGAGATGTGTAAATGTGTTCACGTGGAGCCCGTAGTGACGTGTCGTAGTCTTCTTATTTCTCGTCCCTACACCAGAGCGACGAGTTGGATCCCTTCCAGGAGCTGCTGGACGAGCAGCGCTACCCCTCCGAGGTCACCATGCCCAGCCCCAAACACCACAAGTACCCGCCCTGCAAGGAGAGCAAGAAGGAGCTCATCACGTAAGACTCACTACATGTACATGTACCAGTCCCAACCCATCTCCCAAATGGAAAACTTGATCTGCAGTCTGCGGTCTGAGATAAAAAAAACACGCAAACAACGTAGAAATAAAGAAAAGACAACAAAGATACAAAGACCTGAAGTGCAACCAGGTTTCCTATACGCCATGTATACAACACACTTCTACCCAACAACATGGAGGCCGCTACATCTACGGCCTGAGGGGAGTGTTTCAAACTCAGAGTGAAGGGGGTGGTTTGTGCTGTCTAACAGCGACTATAGAGTACAAATGTTGACTTGATTTTACTGCATCACTAATTGAGTAGGTTGTTTTTAATACTGTTAGAACATTTTCCTGATTATAATTACATACTTTGACTTAAGAAACATTTTCAATGCAGTACTTTTACTTCTAACAGAGTACTTTTACAGTGTGTGTGATTAATACTTCTGATCTGACTATTTCTTCCACCACTGCTCAATCGTACCTGGAACCAGCGCTTTCATAGCCACATAGCATACTACTCAGTCAAAGCCAACCATTCTTCACTTTTGTTGTTGTCCCTACACGGGAAACTGGCCTTGACGTTGTGCAGTACATATAAACATAATTATAATAACACAAGAGAAGAATGTATTTTTTTTATGTCAAGCTGCTCATCTCAAAGACACAAGACAGAAATGTTTCATTGAAATGAATCAAGTGAGGATGTTGTTCGTGTTGAGTGTGTGTCTCTTTCCCTGCCGCAGGTTGTCAAGCTGCCAGCTGGCCGACAAGAACATCCGCGGGGTGATGACGCCCAACCCACAAGAACTCAGGTGAGTCTACAAAGTCAAAACTCCTGAGCATGTTCGGAGCAGGGCTGCAGTCAGGACCTCTACACAAAATCAAGCCTGTGGTCAAAAACTAAAACTAAAAAGAAGATATGCCCCAAATGTGAAGATATATGCCCCATGTCTTTCCCGAACACATCGAGGTCAAGGGAAGATGTAAAGAAAAGGACTTAACAACTCCTCCGAACCGGACGACGATACACGTTGTTTATTCCCACTCCCTCTAATACGATGCACTGGAGCGTTTTATCTGTCCTCATATCTAACCCAGAGAATGTAACAGGTTTTAAACACGTAAAAACGGTCGCAGTTTGGTTAGGTTTAGAAACAGATTGTGGTTTGGGTTAAAATCTGACTTTACTTCACTTCAGGTTATGCAGGGTTAGGTTTAGGTTGTGACCTAAAAGACTGTAGACCGTAGTTTGTTTTGTTTTATTTCCTCTGCCTGTCAAAGGGAAAATAGGCCTATTTTAGGGTCAGATCTGCACAACCGGAACTTTTCCCATTTGCCCAGTAGAATGAAACCTTACAGGTCACATGACCGGCATCCATTTTGTCTAGTGGAAACAATGTGACGTGGGTCTGTTTGTTTGATAAAGTTGAAAAAATAACTCGCCATTTCCTGGTATTTTACAACGAGACATGAACCCAGTCTCCTGGGTGAAAGTCCTGTGTTTGTTTGAACCATCAACCCCCTCCACCTGCCTCGTTGGTGCTCTTGTACTTCGTCAACTGACTTCTTTGCTCCCGTCATAACTTCTACGGCCACTAGAAGGCACCGCCACTTTAAACGTAATCGTAAATATGAGTTGTAATTGTTGCATAAAGAAAGAACTTATGTGGGCGTTTTTCGGGGGAGGACGGTCTTGGACAAAGACAACTGCATTGCTCAGAGAATCCGACTGCACTTACACCTCGCTTTGTTGTTTTGCGGCTTTATGCTAAATAGTAAGAAAGGAAGCACTGAAGCGCCTTTCATTAGCATTTAGAGAATTCTGCCAGCTCTTATCAAAGCTGCCACTTTACTATCGGGCCAACTCACTCAGTTTGAAACCTTCCTAAGCAAATAGGACTATTGGTCTGCAAGTCTGAGCAATGTGGTGGTTACAGAGTCCAAATGGGGGTCAAGTACATTGTTCAAAACCAAGACACTGTCAACGTTTGTGTCTCAGGTGTCCCACCCCCGGCTGCGATGGATCCGGACACATCACTGGAAACTACGCCTCCCACAGGAGGTACAGTACCCATCAGACTACAACACGCTGCAGCGGCGCATGGCGCTACAACCAATAAAGATACATCCCATCACTGTATGTGTCTTTCTTACTTGGTCTTCTGTCCTGCAGTCTGTCCGGTTGCCCACGAGCCAAAAAGAGCGGCATCAAAATCCTCCACAGCAAAGAGGACAAGGACGACCAGGAGCCAATCAAGTAAGGTTTCTATATGGCTTAGATATAAAGCCGGGGAAGTCTCAGAAGGGGAATCATGAGAAATACGTACCCCCGGATTAGTAATGTTTACAGATAATACGCTCATTCCATTCCCTCAATTAATTAAATTACGTTCTCTCATATTTTTCTTTCCAACCTCTGTCTCATGGAAGTAAGCTTTATACCTTCATTACATCCAGTTATACTGTTTTTTACAGCCAAAACCTGCAGTATATATATATAAAACAGCCAAGCAGTCTTTGGGGGGACTGCAGCGAATGAGATGTTTTGGCTTCACTTCCCTAAATCACTCCTGTCTGTTCCTGGCTTTGTGCTTTTGTCCTGTTGGAAGTGGAACCTTTGGCCCTAAAAGCGCTGGATCAGGGGGTTTTATTAAGGATATCTCTTCACTTCTTTTTCCACAAATCCCACATCACCGTTTAATCGTACTGTGCAGGTGATGATATAAGAGAGCGCTTGAATTGAAGCCAAACCGTTCAATCTTGGTTTCATGACACCAGATTATTTTATGTCACTGTCTGAGAGTCCTGCAAACTCCATGTGTCTGTCACTTCAACCAATGGACTCTCAGTCAACTCCAGGAAGAGACATTTGTTCTATGCTTCTTCCATTTAAGAAGGATATGCTCTTGGGAACCTTAAATGCCGAACACATGTTTTTTGTAGCCTTTCCCAGATCTGTGTCTGAGCTCTGCAGGCAGCTCCTTTTACCTCACAACTCCTCAGCTGGCAGACCTTACACAGACAGGTGTGTGTGCCTTTCCAAATCATGTTCCAAATCAGATGAATTCACCACAGGTGGACTCCAATCAAGGTGTAAAAACAGCTTAAAGAGGATCAAGAGAAATGGGAGGCACCTGAGCTAAATTTCAAGAGTCATAGCAAAGGGTGTGAAAACTCCTGCGATATTTCAGTTCTTGAAATCCTGTTTTTATCATGGGGTATATATATATATATATATATATATATATATATATATATATATATATAAATAAAATTATTATTATTTAGGATTATTTGGTCATTTTTTGATCCCATTAAATGCCAGAAAATGGTGGAAAGTAGTTATTTCAGCCCAAAGTCTAAAAACATCAGTCCGAAACCCAAAGATGTTCAGTTTAAAATCATACAAAACAGAGGAAAGCAGCAAGTGATTGTTGATGAATGACGATTAATTAATTATTACAATTGTTGCTGATAAATTATGAGTCTGTTGACGAATCAATTAATCCAGCAGTAGTTTGAAAATGTATATTTTGAATTAAGTTATGCTTCTGGAGCTCAGTTTTTTTTGTTATGATTTCATTTTCATGACTAAATTCAAGGTTCATATTTCCTGGTGTGCAAACAGAAACTATGGCTCTCTGTCTGTCCTGCTGTCGACAGACTCGTCAATCCACTCTCTCTTAACATGCTGCCTGTGTGCGCTGACCTTTCTGACTTTGGAAAAAATATGTATTTTGGAGAGGAGCTGTGGTCAGTCCTCCACTTCACCTCCCGCTCCCAGCAGGCCGAGCCCGCTAAAGGTTAGCGCAAGCGAGCGTTTGAGATTTTACTTAAAGCAGAGCCATGATGTTAAGCCAATAGGAGCTTGTGAATAATAGGTTCAGCTACTGTCTGTCTGCAGCCAGCTGTTGTTGCCACCTCTGTTCCCATCCACCATCATCGTTAACAGTGGAATCATAATTAAGCTTAACCTGAGGTCAACTGGAGAGCAGCGCGCCGGCGCTCGGCTCATTCTGATCAGCACACATGTCACGGCGAAGGGCGTTCTGGGATGCAGGAGGCAGAGCAGACTGGCTGGAAGTCGAGGAGGTGTCACCGGCAGAGCAAGGGGTGTTGTCCTGCTCGCCGTTACACCGCTGTGGCCTTAGGGCCCTGCAGGGGAGAGAAGGAGGGATATTGAAGGAGGTTAGTCCTCCCTCCATCAAATGAGTAGTGAACAGATCCTTTTTTTTTTAATGTGCACCACTTTTTCATGGCTCAACAGCTACACTTTGCATTTACAGTACATACTGTAAAAGGAGAACTTTTGCCAAAACATCATCCAAATCCTCCATCAGGTTTTAGATTGGTTTGCTACCTCTCGGCCAGCCATTGGTTTCAATTCATTCCCATTTGCAGACTTTAAACTTACAGCAGACATGTCATAGTCATAGTCAATAACGTTTCACCAACTTTGTTTTGTCAAAGTTATGTTATTGTAGCTTGGTAATGCAATTGAAAGCCCGGACCATTCTTTGAGGAGACATATTGATTTCTCTTATAGCAATCCAAAGTGGAGTCCAACTGATACTCTGCGGCATATGTATTTGATAAATTTTGGATAGCAAAAGATGAATAAGTATTTCTTTTTTTAATTTTAAGACTTGCAGAAATTGCAGTGTATGCAATGACATTTAGTATTAACAAGTGCAGTTCCCGTTGAAAAGGTGCCTGTGGGGAACGGGCCCATTGACCTGTGGTGTTGCTGCTTGCAGCTTTCTACAGAGCCGCTCAGACCAAACCACTTCACAGTCGATACGTTGCTTCCTTGGCTACTGAGCAAGGCACCTGCCATGACATACAGTGGCTTGAGAAAGTTTCCGCACCCCTCATCAAAGGGGCATGAGGAACTTTTCATAAAATCATCTCTCAATGCAAATCAATCTACTACCATATTCACGATACATTATTCATTCACAAAGAAAATTGATGTTTTTAAAAGCTTGGATTTTCCCTTTTTTTTGTGAATTCCGGCATTAAGATCAATCTCCAAAAGGTTTTTTTTATTCCTCTTTTTTAACCCTTGTGTTTTCTTCCCTTTGACCATGCTAAACATTTGTCCCCTTATCTCAATGTTTTTGTTGCTTTTTTACCAAGTTCTTTTATGAAGTTTTTGTATTTTGGATATTTTTTTCTGTTGAATGTTGTCGCTTTTTCCAACAGTTTTCACCCTTATTTCGACTTCCTTTTATTTCGGATACAAAAACAACCCGAAGACAACACGAGGGTTAATCAGCTTTAGCATGGGTGTTTAACCTTTCTCAAGCCACTGTAGCTGCGTCCCCTAGCAAAGCTGGAATACACGGGTCATTTGCTAACAACTATTTATATGGAACCAGGCATTTTTCGGGAACAAAATAGTTAATTTGAAAGTTACATCACTGTTGCTTGACATGTTAGAGTGTAAAATCTCTGATGTCTCTTTCTTAATGTGTTCTTGAAAGTACTTGGCATGCCTTTTCGGCTGTGTAACACTTAAACCAAACAAAGGCACCCTAAATGCTGACTGTGAAGCTCTGTGACACCTATGTGTTTCTTCTTCCTCACAGGTGTCCTGTGCCGGGCTGTGACGGACAGGGACACGTGACGGGAAAATACGCCTCCCACCGCAGCGCGTCAGGCTGCCCCCTGGCGGCGAAGAGGCAGAAGGACAGCTACGTCAACGGCTCGCAGTTTGTCTGGAAGTCTGGCAAGACAGACGGCATGAGCTGCCCCACACCAGGTTGCGACGGCTCGGGACACGTCAGCGGGAGCTTCCTGACGCACCGGAGGTGGGCGTGGCTCTGTGTCATTCTGTTTCAATTGTATCGTAGAAATTAGATTTTGACACTATAAGTGTTTTAATTGAACGTTTTGGTTTTTCCAGCTCTGATGTTTGTGCTGAAAATCATTTTGCAAATCATAATACACATATATAGTTTGATTTTTTTTTCCTTACAGCTGTCCTGCTTTTTTATTTTTTCACCCTTGTGTTGTCTTCCAGTCAAAATTGAAAGTCAAGTCAACACATTTGTTGACGCTTTTTAATCAATGTGTTTTTTAAACTTTTTCTTATGTTTTTTTAATTTTTTTGTTTGTCACTTTTGTTGACGTTTTCAACCCTACGTAACACTAACTTACTAACTTTAGTTTCACAGTTATTTTTGGAATTTTTGGTCTATAAATCAAATTTTTTGTAAATTATACCTAATGTTTGAGTTAGAAAAGCAGAAATTAGGAATTACTTAGACTAAAATTAAAGGAATGGATGTTGATGGATGATCACAGACTGGAATATGTCAAATTTTACTCAATACTATTTCCAAAACACTTCAATGTTTTTTTCCAAATTCTATAAAATTTAATAAGACGCCCCAAAATTAATGAAAGTAGAGATGTGTACTTGCCAAAGAGCGTTGTGCGGAATCAATCATGTTATTTTGGATTTGAATTAAAAAGAACACTGATATAGGAAAACGGGTCAATTTGACCCAAGGAAAACATGAGGGTTAAATTAGAATCAGCTAGCACAGACATGTGAACTTGAAGCAGATTGATAATCCATTTGCAGTCAAGCTTTCGTCAATGTGTGTGTATGTGTGTTTCATTTCAGTCTCTCCGGTTGTCCCCGTGCCTCCTCGGCCATGAAGAAAGCCAGGATGAGCGGTGTGGAGATGCTGACAATCAAGCAAAGAGCAAGCAAAGGTCAGAGCCAAACCTAAACCTAAACCCTGACCTAAAACAGAGGGGAAAGCGTATCAGAAAAGATCCTGTGGCTGCCCGATCCATCCCAGAAACCGGATCCTTTCTACGCATATGCGGAGACGGTTTATGTTAGGAATTGACCTTGAATTGTTCTGGTCAGGAGATAGGACCTGAACCAACTGGGTTTCCGGTACAGATCGGGTAGTAACAGATATGAGCAGAAATGCTAAGGGTTGTAAATGAGCATTATCTTGAAAGCATGTATGCAAACTCTATCATGTAATGGTTTTTTGCCTTATCCCTGACACTAATAATTAAAATAAATAAAGCTAATTAAATGTTGTTTTGGTGTAGGCATCGAAAACGATGAAGAAATCAAACAGCTGGATGAAGAAATCAAAGATCTGAACGAGTCCAACACTCAAGCGGAGTCCGACATGATAAAACTGAGGACACAAGTAAGAAACTGGGATGACTGCAGCATAAATACATAAAGTATGAAGTAGCTTGATGCTGGTTTAGAAAACAGAGTCTGTAACAGTATTCCTGCTACTAATCACACCAGATGTAGGATATGTGTAGAACATTTGTGAGGTGAATTCACTGCAGCAGAATAAAAGAGACAGGGAAAGCCTCTGTTACTTTCAGACATTTTAGAGATGATGCAACCTTTTACACAGAAGATCTTGCAACATTAGAAAACTAGTTCACTGTAAACTGATTAAATAGCATCCAGGCATTTTTTACTCTAACCAGAGACAACTGGCTTTAATTTAATTGAAAATGTATAGTGATTTACGGCAAAGATATACCATATTTATTTTTTGATGAAAACCAGCGACTCCAAAAAGCACATTTCAATCCCAGGTTAACCATCTAAACCTATTTAAATATAATTAATTTTAGAACAAATGTTTGTATATAAAATGTTTTACCCTCCTGTTGTCCTCGGGTCAAATTTTACCCCTTTTCAAAAATGTCTATATCAGAAAAATGGCACTTTTTAATCAAATTACCACAAAAAAGGATGGATTCCCTATAACGCCTTTTGCAAATACAATTAATCACTTTCATTGAATTTCGTGTGTAAATTGAAATGGTTTCAAATCAGCATCCTGACCAAACTCATTCACTCAAATTACATTCATCTGATCTTAACTATTAGTCAAAATAATTCATAATTTCTGCTTTATTAGCTAAAATATTAAGTATAATTCTCTACAAATGAGGGTTATTTACCATGGATTCCAAAAAGTAGTGTAAAACTAGTGTTAGTAAGGTGGTGGCAGTGAAACAAAAAAAAATTATAATTAAATAATTCGTTGAAAATGTCAAATGTCAAAAAAAGGGTAAAAAAACAAAAAAAAGTAGTGTTTATCTATTTGACCCGGGAGGACAACAAGGGTTAAAACATGAAAAGAAAAACGTAGTCTTGCATAGTCCACACAGCATTCTGGTAGGAAGGAGGGAAATGTGCTCTATTGGCATTTCTTTCCAACCATCACAATCTTCTTGGATGTTGCTAAGTGCCGGACAGAGCCCCGGTGCCGCTGCGAAACAGCCTCTGGAAGGTACTTGTTTTGGTGGAACGTGTGTACGTTTAAAGGTTGTTTTAGCCGTGCAACAGAAACCTCAGATTGGACAGATAGTCTAGCTAGCTGTCTGGATTTACCCTGCAGAGATCTGAGGACCAGGTAACCGTAGTCCTCAGAAATCAGCCGCAGGTTAGAACGCCAACACAAAGAAAGAGGAAGGGGGCTGACATTGGCCGACTAAAGTGACCCAATGGGCCTAATCCCTGTAACTGCTGCTAATAATCGATGTCCTCGTCTGGCAGATCACCACCATGGAGACCAACCTGAAGTCCATTGAAGAGGAGAACAAGGTGATCGAGCAGCAGAACGACTCGCTGCTGCACGAGCTGGCCAACCTCAGCCAGTCGCTCATCAACAGCTTAGCTAACATCCAGCTTCCACACATGGTAAGAAATAAGTTGATTGCACATTTAGGCGAGTGGTTTGTTTGCTGTACTGTTTTTGCAATATCCGGCTTTAAAGAGAACTTGGTAGGTAATATTTTCTTGTATCTAGACTCCTCAGCTTTGCCTTAGATTCATTTTAGTCAAATTAAATGAATGCAATTATCACACTGGCACACAGGTAAATTAACTGATTTGAAGAAATCTGATCTGATTTATGTTAATATGAACTGATCCATTTCCAAGGTTTCTCCCTGATGAGGTTTTTCTCACCACCGAGGTTTCTCCCTAAAAGGGAGTTTTTCCTCAACACTGTTGCACTTAATGATAGATAGATAGAATTGTAGTCTTTCTAAATTTTAGAGTGTGTTCTAGACCTGCTCTATCTGTAAAGTGTCTAGAAATAACTTGTTATGATTCAATACTATAAATAAAAAATTGAATTGAATTTCCAAAATAAATGTTTCTAGAATCTATAAAGATATATATCTCCAAACATGACTCTTTCATTGAAGAAAATGTTTATGACTAAATATAAGTCAAGACTAAAATAAGACAAAATGATCTGTTAAAATTTAGACATTTCGCGCAATTATGAACTTGAATTAAAATATACTTTTCATTTGTTATCTAAGGTTAGAAGTTCTGTCATATTAAATATGCTCAATGTGTTTAATTCCTTATGTTAAACATTGAAGTATTTGTGGGACAGTGAAAGACTGGAACTGGTCTGAAGCCAACTAACATCACGGTTTTACTCCATCGAGGTGTGGAAGTCGTCTCCAGCCTTTTCTGTAGCAACACTCAAGTTTTTTCCTCATCTGCTTCTTTCTGTTCGCCACCTTCTTCTTCTTTTTTTTCCAGCAGTCCATGCTGTGCTTCCTCAGTGCTTTACAACGCCTCACAGAGTTTCACACAAAGAAACGGTCTCTTTTTTTTTTGTTTGAGTGAAGTGCTCATGGCTGTTTTTACGTCATGTTGTCTCAGTGTACAAAGGAGACTGGGGCTAATTGGATAATCTCTCTTTAAGCAGCAGGCCCCCTTGTTGCTTTATAACGGTACTCTTAGCCGACTCTCTTTCCATTCATGCTGCTTCATATCACACTGCAAGGGACGTGTCCGTCTTAACAACAAATTTGATGTTCATCCCTTTTGAAACAAGCTCTAAATCTTGCTCACTTTCCCTAGTTTGGATTTAAATTTGTATCTTGTTTTTAGATAATCACTCAAGTTTCCTTAAATTGGTTGATTTTTGGCGAACAGAGTGATAAATTCGGCAGAATTTTTCCTTTATTGTTTCCAGGATTTTGTGTTTTCTATTTATACGTTCTCTAGGATACAAGATACATCCATTAATAATAATAATAATAATAATAATAATAATAATAATAGGAAATGACCAATAGATGACAAAATAGGCCATATGTATTTTAGTTTCAGTACAGTTTGTTTACAGTTTGAGCTACCTTTAAAAGGTGTCATGATGTCTGTCTGCCACAATCTTGCCTCATTCAAGTTAATAATTAAAAATCTACTTCTGGTACAGTAACAGACATTTTGATTTGAGCTTTCAAAAGAGAATTTTTGTTTTGTCTTTTATTTTAAAGAATCCAAAATGGGGATACTTTCAGCTGCAGTGAGAACAAAGCCAGAGGGAGAAATGACTTGCTAAGGCGGACGTTGTGTCTTTTTCTCAGTGACGCCGCTGTGTAACTAGCGGGCTAATAGACTTCTCTGTACACCCTCTCCTGTAGAGACCGCTGCCACAGAAAGAGGCCCCAGTAAAGCATAACTGCTGTTTACAGATGCCTCCCAGAGTAAGAGATCCATTTATCCTTTATCCAATTATCCTTCTCTTCTGCTCTGTCACCCCTCCCCCACCCCCACCCCCACTGTGGCGTCCACACATTACAGCTATCCATTTATGCTGCAGTATAAGAGTGTTATTCAGTCATTTTAGTAACAATACCTAAATATACCTGTGGAAAATGTTATTATAAATACTAATAGTAGTTTTAAATCATACTAACCTTGAGGCGAAGCTGCTCTGAAATAATCTGATTGGTTGAGTTAAACCGCAGTTCACCGAAGGGCAATTGGATCCAGGTTAGGTCATTGGCAACATAAACCTGTATTTTGCTTTTTATTAACACATTCCTGAATAACACAACACAATAACAAGAAGTAACATTAGTCCAATTCTGATGAATGAACAAAAGATTTGTGTGCTGCATGCTCACCCACCGCCTCGAGCTCTCTACTTCCTGTGTTGACAATAAACTTTGGCACAGGTATTAAATTAAATAGGGATGCAGAAATATTCAAATTAGGTATAATTGTTAGGGATATTGGGCTCAGAAAGCACGTTGTAGGATAAAAACAACTGGGCCTAAAATCGAGCCTTGTGGGACACCCCATTTAAAACTAACTGTCCCTGTCCAAACAAAGAAATCATAATCACATTTTATCTTTTTTTTTTTTTAAACACTTAAGCCACTGAGGTTGAACTCAACCAATAGTTCTATTTTTAAGGCCAAAGCTGCTCCGTCTCTTAAAAGACAAAAACTTGAGTGGAACGAGTTGTGTCTCATTCATCTGCCCATTAACCTCCCATTAGTTTTTAACATTCTGATTTTGTCTCCATATGCTAAACATTAACCTTCCATCTATCCACCAGCTATCCATCGATCTCCTGATTTTTGCATGGTTTGGAGTTGCATTGCTCAGACCGTCACAGGCTAAAGTAGAGATATTAATCATAATATAACAATTTGATAGAACATGAGTATTTCAGTTTAAGTTTGTGTAAGCAAGCCATGCTTCCCTGATGGTGTTCCCTTCCTCCGTTGCTGTCCGCTTGTCTTCCAAACCTTTCCCCACAATCTCTTACAGAAAGTATACTTATTCCCAAAAAACACACACTTTAATACCTCTGATGTCTTTTTTCTTCATGGGTTTCTTTCCCCTCACAGGAGCCAATGAATGAACAGAACTTTGACACTTATGTGAGCACACTGACAGACATGTACACTCACCAGGACCAGTACCAGAGCCCGGAGAACAAGGCGCTGCTGGAGAACATCAAACAGGCAGTTCAGGGTATCCAGGTCTAGCCCTGATTGAGGCCAAAATAACAAATGCAAAGCAAAAACAACAACAACAAAAAAGTCAAAAAGAGGGGAATGGGTTGTTTTTTGCTGCTGTAATCTACAATTCTTTTAATTCTTCAGCTGTTATGCTCTCAACTCTATGGGTATCTCTTTTTTTATTGTTTATTTGTCGTTGCCTTGCTTTGAAAAACAATTACCAACGTTTAAAACGAACATTCACGTTTTGTACATTTTCATATGACCTAATATAATGTGATGTACTGTTTATAGCTGCTAATGTATGCACATTCTAGTGTATATGTATGTATTTATTTATTTATTGTAAGCTTGAATCATTTCTTATTTTAAATGTGAGACATCAAAAAAACTAGGCGTCACGGGTTTAACAGGGAGCAGAGCGGCGAGGGGGAAGCTGACGAGCAATCATTTTCGAAAGGCTTCTCTCACACGCTGTAAAGCTGGAGGTTGTTTAATGGATGTAAATCATTCATTTTTGTGTTGTTGCAAAGTGGACACTTATATTACTGTAAATCTTTAGCTAAAATTACGAGAAGAACCAATGCTATAAGCAAGAAGATTTCAAACATCATGACACGGAAACTTACTGGTGCAAATCCCATCATCCCCTTCGGAGTTGTTGCATTTCAAACTGTCCTGTTTCTGTCGCTTTTCTTTGTTCGTGCGGAGAATGAAGCGGAAAGACCAATGGCTACAGAAAACATAGGAGACAATCTGCCGTTCTGAATTTCTTTTACTCATCAACCTTGAACTAGCAAATAGGACAACGTGTCAGCAATATTGGTATGATAATATTAAATTGTTTGTTTAGATATGGGATGCAATCTATATGAAAAAAATGTTTGGGTATATGCAATTTCTTATGAATTAAACTAGCAAAGAGCTGATAGATCTTTTTACTAACTAAATGTATTGCGTTTTGTACAAACCTTTTACTATAACCATGTTTTAGGAAATCTGACGCGGGTGAAAGGACTTTGGTTCTGTCATGTTCGACTTTGCACAGGGACACCTTTGTTTCCATGTTTTGATGTTTTTATTGTCGATTAAGAGGCACTTGGCAGGCGAAAGGATTTGTAGATATGATTTTTCTTTCTAAAGGCTGACGGCTCCACTGGACTTACAGGGTCAAACGTCCCCATCCATCATTGTATATTGCACTTGTTCTGTAGAAAAAGTCTTTCCAATCATGCATCTTATTGTGTGAGCCACAATGGGACATGATGCCAGACAACATGATGACCAAGCAGCACTTTTTTTATTATATTTGATTGTTATTGAAAAGATGAATAAAAAGTAGAGCCAGCAGTCGTAGCGCAGCGACTGAGTGTTTGATCTGAATCGGCCTTACGGTGACATTTGGTGTGAAATCACAGTACTGATGGAATACGTTTTCTGAATACCGTCGATCATGCATGCACTTTATTGGAGTATGTCAAAGTATTATCACGTGGTAAATTAAGCAAAAACTGTACAGCAAGTTTGTGGAAACTGTGACTTTGACAAGACTGTGCTGGTGATTCCTGTTTGAAAGCAACCTGGAACAAATTTCACTTGGTGGATTTGTTAAAGAAAAAAGAAAACTTCCCCTTCGGTACCCTTACGTTGTTAACCACCACTCCACTTCATCCACTCCTGTGTTTTTAACATTAAATTCATTTTGAAAGATGACCTAAAAACAGAGTCCTGAAACACAGTGATGAGCTTCTGTCTTAAACATTAACCTTAGTTTTTTTTCTACATCCGAAATGCTCCATTTTAAACCACCTAAACACAAGGATTAAAAAAAGAAAAGAAAAAAATGTATACAACCTGTCAAATGTGAGGAGTTATTTCTGGCGTCCAGGGTTTGATAAAAGTTCAATTTATTTTCTGGGTAGACAGTCCGTACGTTTACATGCACTCCAACGTCACACTATTATTTCAAATATGACAATATTCAGAAGTTGATACAGGTCAGTTAGCCAACATACTCCGGTTGGATATTCCTCGTAAGCCCTTATTCAGAATAAAGCATTTTCTGATTAAGACGTGTGATATTTTGGTATTGTTCATGTTTTAGAGGCATTCTTTGGACATGTAGACAGCGCATTGGAATATGCGTCTCAATCTGGATTATTTTTACCGCAGTTTGCAACAGTGTAAGGCCTGTTTACGGCTTACAATCAGATCTGTGTGTTGCTATTGTTATACACACGTCACTCCCAAATGTAAATCAAGTGCAGATTTGAGTCGCGCGTTTGTCACTTTGCAACAAGTAGCATTAAGATGCTAATGAGCTAACGTTAGCAATCCATCAATCATAGATAGCTAAAATGTTTTTGAAATGATTCTCATCTTCTGTTATGTCAGTTATGTTAGTTATGTCGTAAACCGTTTAAGTCTGAGCATGCGCAGCTAACATCCGCACTGGACTACAGCCGGTCTGACTCAACTCTCATTGGGTGTGACACGTATGACAAATTACCAAAGACTTGCATATCAACAGCTTTTTTGGTAATGTGCAGATGTCAACCCCAAAGTTTTCAAGAACTGGTTGAAGGAATGAAAGAAGGGCGCTTTGTTCCCAAAGTCCAAAAAGTCCGCCGCTGCTGGTAAACTTTGAAAAAAACATGTTTTCCACAGAAATTTTTAGTGGAATATTCACTTAATTAGGGACGTAAACAGCTTAGTCGGAATATCGTCTTTTTACAAATAACAAAAATCAGACTATTGAGTGCATGTTGGCGTAGTGACTGCCTTCTTTCCCCATTCATACTGTTCATATTTTTAAGTTAATGTCCCATGGCGGTCCACCGCCTCTCTATCACAGAGCTTAAAATTCAGCTTTATCCGATCGTCCTTAACGACGGGTGTAAAATTAAGATTCTTCTTCTTTAACTACAGCTTAGATTTACTTTCGTAATTTGGGTCCATTATTTTGTTTTATAAATAAAATAAAAATGTGATGTAATTGGACTGTTCGTATACAGTATAGCGACTACTCAAAGCGCTTTCACATAGTACCGGTACCATTCACACACATTCGTACACTATGTCCGAGGCTGTCACACAAGGTGCCACCTGCTCATCAGATAAACACACTCCGAACTCGGGGTTCGACATGGAACTGCAGGGACAGGGATCGAACCACCAACCTTCTGATTGGCAGGCGACCCTACCACTGAGCCACAGCCCTGATGAAAAGCTAAAAGTCCTCAGTCTGGTTCAGTGTCGTACCACAACCTGCCTCTTCTCATTCTACTTCAGTTTGAGATTTCCTACATTTCCCAGAATGCCTTTCAGTAGAGAAACGGATCAAACGATGTTGCTGTCAGTTAAATAAAAACATATTTTTACAAACCCAAACTTCCTAATATACAGTATGAATTATGTCCAGCAGATTTGACATTAAAACTATATGAAAGACATCAACTTTATATAGCTCCAATGTGTGGGGAATATTTACTGGTGTAAAGATATTTAATTTAACTAAGAGTTAACTATAACTTCCACCAAATCATAATTATTTAATTGGTGACTCTGAGGGACTGATTCCTGGCTGAATGGCATGTCAACAGCTAACTGATTTTTTCTCCAGTTTGCCTTCAATCTATAGTTTTCACTCAGGTTGGAAAAAGAAAGTACTAACGGAGGGGGGGGGTTTCCTTTAAAGATGCTTCTTCTTTGGACTTTTACTGCAAAGCCTCATTCCCTGACTTCACATCTCTGTCCAAAGCTTTGTGTCCGCAGCTTCCTGCCAGTGAACTACTGCATTAGATAGACTGACAGCTTATATTTTTTATGTAGTCAGTTATTCTTACTGATAACAAAGGAAATGGGAGTTAAAGCACAATTCTGCCACTTAAAGACAGTCAATAGACTAGATATTGTAATATCAGATGTAAAAGCTAAACTGTAACTATTTACATAGAGAATCTCAACACTAACATGTCACATGCTAAAATGCAAAAGAAATCCATATGAATATTTGTGAAATCATCAGTTTATGAAAATGTTACAGTTTCTTTTCAGCAATGCATTGATAAGGGGATTTTATACAACGTTCATTTTCTCTCTTTTTACCCCTTTTTCTGTGTTACTCGCAAACTTTCAACAACAGTTTTCTTACCACATGGCATGGGTTTTGTTGATATTTTTGCTGTACGTTTAAGGTCACGAGATACACTAAGTGATATTTTCATTTGACTTGTGAGGTTTGTACAATTTTTATCATGCTGGTGTTGGCATCTCTTGCTCTGAATAAATCTTGTGTTGCAACACTGCGTACGACCGGTTCTTGTCTTGAATTGGAAGCTCATATTTAGGAAATAATGAACCGTAATGGATCACCCCATATTTTCTGTGTGCATGTTTTTATTATTGTCAAGTGTATCTTTTCTTCCTTCAGGCAGCAGTAGTTTCAATTAATTAAAATCAACTTGTGGAGCATAAAACCTGCTAAAGATAAACAATTCATCACAGTTAACAGGGCTGGGTGTTGTTGACATTTGTGTATGTAACTAAATACACACTAAGCACAATTGTGGGGTACTTGTAGCCTGCGTTTCCATTTCTTTAAGATAAGATAAGAGACTTTATTGATTCAGCATTGGGGGAATTCCCTTGTCACAGCAATTTAAATGGATGGATGAACAGATAAGACAAATACACATAAATAGAATAGAAAAAACAGCTAATATATACACATATGTGTATGTATGTACAGTATGTATATAAATAAAAATAAGACTGGGCTACTAGTAGCCTAATAAATACTGAAAACATAAGTAGGCCTACACCATAGACGCATCTTTTACTTACATATGAGTGAGAATATCTTCAGATATACAGGCTACAGATGAAAAACTGTAGGCCTATACGGTACAGGTCACAGGTGTTGACACAGTTATAGATACTACACGTATTAAGGATATAATTTTTACTTTATACTTTCACTCTACAATTTCGAGTCAAATGTTGCAGTGTTAACTTCACTACATTTATTTTTTAAATGCAGTTACTTTGCATGATCATATATTACTAATACAACACAGAGTCTATTGTAATTATAACCCACCATTTCTTTAACTGGCTATGGTAATAATGGGGCCCAGACAGTAGATGGGGCTAAATTGGCGCGCTCTGCTTTATTTCGCTCCATTGTTGTATTTCCGGTTCAAAAAGACGTCCTTTCCGGTTTGACAACCACAGCGGATCACGACATAAACAAACCGGACAAACGCGGTTATTCAACCGTTCTAAAAAACAGGGCTCGGATGTGACGTTAGCCCGGCTTGGTTCGGTTCGGGTGGAGGAGTGACGGTTTACCATGGTGAAGTGCGTTGTCTCTGGGTGTCCGAACCGCGAGGCGGTGAGCGTCAACCGGGGGGTCTTCCACCGAAAACCGAAGAGGTTCTTCAACTTCCCCAAAGACCCAGCACGGGTCAAGGTAACGTCAAAGATTCACTGAACTGGGATTTGAGTTATGGTGATATATAACATATGTGTTTTATTTCTTCACACTGGTACAATGTTTAAAATGGGTGAATTTGTTAAAAGGGATAAAATGGTAAGTTGAAAGCGTTGTTGGTACACGGGCGCCGCCATGTTGGAATTCCACAATCTTCTACGTCACTGGCATGATGAGCTACTCCGTGGCTAACTAGCACTAGCAGCGCAGTCATAGCAACAGCACACAAAGAGTCGGAGGCTGAGGAAATGGACACCAGGAGGTCTAGGGGGGGTTCATACTGTATTGCCCCTGGCTGCAGTAATGAAATGTATAGAGCTAAGGCAGCTGGGGTTACCATACATTTCCACAGGCTACCTTTGGCAAGGAAACCAGTCTTCAACTCGTGGCTAGCTGCCTTAAACCGGACTAGCCCTCCGACAGGCCCTGGATTCCGAGTCTGTAGCGAGCATTTTTTAGCGACTGACTATTTAGAGAGCTGTTCTTTCGATGCGACAGGGTCACTGGTGAGGGTTAAGACCAATAAACTGAAACCTGAGGCCATTCCGTCAATATTCGACTTCTCAGGCTCCAGTAAACGGCGGACCGATAGACCACCGGCAGGTAACGCCCCCGATGCTACCTGCCGCAGAGACGGGGCGCTGACACGCTCACGGCAGGCGGAGGACAGAGAGGTAGCTATGGTTACCTGTTATCGGCATACTGTCAAGTCTACAAAGGGCTGTATGTAAGGTTGTTGTCAGATACACAAAACACGTACCGTACATATTCTTTTTTTAGTTCAGAATGCAAATATACAATTTTGAATCCATGTCCCTCTCTACTCACCCTGAAGCTAGCTGATGTTCCCCGTCTTAGATTATACTTTATTCATCCCACGACGGGGACATTTTGTCGTTACAGTAGCAGCATTTTTCATTAACAGCAAAAAACAATAACACACAAAACAAGTAAGCACGAAAGAAATACAAGGCAAGAAATACAAGGCAAGAAATACAGGCAAGAAATAGTAATTAGAGCAAAGAAGTCTTGGTGCACATTGTTGATGTAGTAAGTAGAGGGAGTTCAACTCGCAGAAACAGCTGCTTGTTCCATAGTAAAAAATCTGACAACTCTGCACTTGCTTAAAGTAAAGTAAACGGCAAAACTCGTGAATCCTCCGTGCATCTATGGTCGATATGGAGTAACGCTCCTACGTGCAGCTAACAAGCGATCCCATTGGATGGATTCTTCCAATTAAATGTTCCGTTTACCTGCCTCTATTTTCTTAAACGAACAGAACCTCAACCATGTTTTTTCTTTGTATTTGTATATTTGTATTGTCTATTTACTAAAATGCATAATGTGCTTGGATACAATAAATGAGAGTGCATGACCGTAGGCTGCAGCCCTCCAACCTCCCACCACAATTCCCCCTTGTACGCCATGAACAACTATTGGTCCATTAATCATTGACTGTGTACATACCAATGCACATCATTTTAAATACAATCTAATGCATATTTTAGACAATTTTGTATTGAATATCATATCTTGAGACCACATTAATTGATAAATAATACATCAGGAAACAACAAACCACAAATATTAGTACTTCATCAGCACAATGTTTGTTAAAATGTAAACGTGTGGTGCAGAAATAGATCTTACAGCTTACAACAAGTTCCTCCCACTTCCCTCAGTCCAAGCAGGCATGCGTGTCTACAGTGGACAGCAGAACAGTGAACAACAGGGATGAGGAGGATCAGGACATACTCTGTGAAGCCAGATTCAGTTAATCTGTTGGTACCCAGACGGACATAGTTGAGGAGAACATTCATGAGAGCATAGCTACACTAACTGATGATCTGGTCAGCATTACAACACTCATAAAGGACCATCTCTATGGCCCTGCTGTGGCCATCATCTCATCTTGCGGGTTTTTTCCCTACATCCACCGCTTGTGTGTGCAGGGTTGAAACGGCAGCAACTTTCAGCGACTTTATAGTGTTTTGCACCATCTTTCACTGTACATTTTGTTGCTAAATGTGAGATGTTAGAGTCACACACGCGTCTCATCTTCATATCAGAAACAAGGAAATTAATTTGACCTGTTTTCACTCCAGGTTGGTCAGTGGCTGCATGTGGGACTGCTGGGATTGTCGCGAGTAATGAAAATGCCATAGGGGGCCCCAGCTGTCACTCAGTGTCTTCCTGTGATGTGGGCCCCTGATTGGTTTGGGCCCGTAAGAAACTGCGTACCTTGTTTACTGATAGCTATGTGTCTGAATCACTCAATTCTCATTGGATATCTGCCAATATGGCAGGTAGATTGACAGTGTTACCCGCCAATAGTAAAATTCACCGGCATTTGACAGGTGGTCCGGTGTTAATTTCAGGCCATGGTTGTACATATATGTTTAATTTGTAAAAATGTAAAAAATTTACAGTGGACTGATGTCAATACTGGTGTCTTTGTTCAGGTATGGCTGGCAGCGCTGAGGGAGACTAACAAGCAGGACTCAACGGAGCAGCATTTAATCTGTGAAGACCACTTCCTGCCGGAGGACATCTCCAACAACGCGGTCAACAGCGATGCCATTCCCATCATGCCCCCCTACCTGGACGGGCCCATGGGCCTGATTAGCCCCTGGGGAGCAGAGTCGTCATCCGAGGAGGAGGAGGAGGATCAGTGGACCAACACTGGCGGCTGCGATGATGACGAGGCCGATGAAGGGGATGATGCTCCTGCTCATGTGGAGCCTCCGGTGCCGCCACCGCCTGCAGTGGATCCACCACAGCAGGTCGGAGACTGTTTATCTGTCATATTTCTATATGAAAATAAATAAAACACCCATGTATATTCATTCATACCGTAAAGTAGGTCCCATTCAGCGTTCCTGTCCTAAACCAGATAAATAATGATAGTTTGATTTTTCTCTATTTTCTTCTCTTGATGACGCTGAACTATTTTATTGAATATTTATTGATTTGAAGTTAAAAAAAGTTGATTTCTTGTGATTCATCAAGATATCCAACAACAGTAGACTTAAGCAACTCCCAAAAGGGGGGAGATCCAGCTTTACGGTGTATTAAATGTAACCTGCTGTTTTTACTTTCTGTATTCCAGGATCCAGGTGCCAACAAGACTTCAGGGGCCAAGACCACTGGGTACAGGTTTTTTTCCTGCTTCTATTTTCTTCTCTTAGGGCTCATTTATGCTCAACGTTAGATACGGACGGAGCCCTCTGTCTGTACTCTGCGTTCATTATATCTGTATTTGTGCACGTTTTCTAAAAGCTTACAGATACAGACAAAATGGAGCAATACTACCAAAGGTCAAGGGCTCAGTGTAGCCAGTAGTTAGAAATTGGTGCCAATTTAGTAAGAGTGCATGATTCAGAAAATGTCATTGTATTTGTCTCTTCTGTAGTTCCCATCTGGGAGCAGATGTTTATAGTGGCACTGGCACACTGAAGTGGCTCCTGCTCATTTTGGCAGACATGATGACAATATAGTTTGTATTTCTCTCTTTTTTTCCAGTGTCACCCCGCATCAGAAGAAAGAAGGGATCCAGACTACCAGAGTCACCAGACAGGGTGTGTGCTTCTGTTATTTAATCAAATCATTTTTTAGGAGTATTGCATGACATGCTCTTTGGATTCTTTTATATAGACCTTAGTGGTCCCCTAATACTGTATCTGAAGTCTCTTTTATATAGACCTTAGTGGTCCCCTAATACTGTATCTGAAGTCTCTTTTATATAGACCTTTGTGGTCCCCTAATACTTTATCTGAAGTCTCTTTCCAAAAATTCAGCCTCGGTGCAGAATTCCAGCCACTAGAGCCAGTCAGGATACCCGGGGCTCGGTTTACACCTATCACCTTTTCTAGCCACGGGGGGGGGACCATAAGCCAGCTTGGGGAACTCATATTAATGTTAAAAACCTCGAGTGAAACTTTCATGCCATGGGGCCTTTTTAAAGTCAAATCTTCTGGCTCTAACTCTGGCTGTGGGGTTGCATTCAGACGTGTCCCTGGGGATGCTGACGCAGCGTTTCCTGGAGCTGTTGCTGATGGCACCGGACGGCTCGCTGGACCTCCGGCAGGTGACCACGAGCCTGCAGACCCGCAGGCGGCGAGTCTACGACATCACCAACGTCCTGGAAGGCATCAACCTCATCGAGAAGCAGTCGACCAACCGAGTCAAGTGGATGTGAGCAAACAGATGAGCAGATAGGATGCGAGAGGATGACTTCCTGTTGTATTATTCACTGTGCATGGTTGCTTTTATATTTTGGTGCTTTTTGAGCTTATTTATACTCTTTAGTTCTCTAGTGTTCCCTATTGCTCCATGTTTGTGGGTTTACGCGGAAGTTCCAGCCCTAGTTTTTTTATTAAAATAAGCTAAAATGATCTGAAAATATCTGCCATGCCTTTAATCTGCCAGGCTCTTTTTTGTGGGGGGGGGGGAGGGTTCTTTTTTTTTTAAACTTCCAATGCAAAGAATCATCCTAAATGCTCTAGTAAAGATTTTTTGTGTGTTGCCCGTATGCTTTGCAACAAGCCTGCGCTCTGCCTGTCGTCTGTCCAGAGGAAGCTGTCACATCTCCAACTTCCTGTGGATGAGCCAGCAGAGGGTCCAGAGGGAGCTGGACAACCTGAAGCTGGTGGAGAACACGCTGGACACCTTCATCAAAAGCTGCGCCCAGCAGCTCTTCGAAATGACCGACGACTTGGAAAACGCTGCATATCCTTTCACACCAGAATTGGCTCAGGAGCGGAAGTCCCTCCTAACTTCTAATATAGGTTTTTTTCATTGATTATTTGAGCTCTTTACTGCTTCGGGAGCGTAAGAGCCCAAATCCCAGAGCTCCTTATATCCCGAGCCCCTACATTCAACAGGTTGAAGAAAACATGGCTCTAAATGAATGCTAACGTTGCTCTGTTAATGCTTTACATATAAACAGGTAACTGTTTGCCAGTACGTCAGTGTTCAGGTTACAACTTGCTTTGCTGCCCTCAAGTGGCCCAAAATATCAGTTATTGCAGGTTTATAAGGTTTAAATACAATTAACGACTCAAATCCCAGAGGTTCAGGACCCTTAACTTTTTTTTGATAGGTCCATGTCAGGCTACAGCTTTGGGTCCGGCGTAGATGCAGAGGGGTTTGCGGGGGTACGTCGTTGATTTTATGCAGAAACATAAAATGGCCTTCAGTCAGGAGATGTAAAAATTGTGTAAATGGGGATAAAAAACTAACTGGAAGCAGGTTTTTCTTTAACCTTCCCTGCACGTCGGCCTACGTGACCCACGAGGACGTCAGCCGGCTGGCAGCCTTCCAGGGACAGACTCTGCTCGTTGTCAAAGCTCCGGAGGAAACCAAGTTGGAGGTTCCCCCCCCCAAAGAGGTAACCGACCAGAGACAGGGAGAGAGCAGTTTCATCCGAGAAACGGGTTTCAATATTTTCAAACCTGACACTGATTTAAATTTAGATTTTATTTATTTTGAGGATAGACATAAATGACTTTACAGTAATGATGAAATACCTTGATAATTTAGTTGGGAGATTAGAATAAAGACATAAAATTTTACTTATAGTGGGAAATCATAAGTTATTTAAAGAGTCTGGACCACACTCTATGGTTTACACATTGGTGGTATTACAGATAATATTACATAGATTTTCTCCTTTTAGCAGACAGATCAGGAGGTAGATGGTATAAAAGCAGCATCAGGTTGACCCAGGTTGTGTGTGTGTGTGTTTTGACGCAGGACAACATCCAGATCCATCTGAAGGGGGGGAAGGGTCCCATCATTGTGACAACGTGTGATATCAAGACAGGAGACGCGACGGCAGAGAAGAGCGGCTGCTTTTTAACGCTGGAGGAAAGCCGGATAAAGACGGCCACGCTGCACACAGGTAACAACAAAACGAAGTGAGACTGGTTGTTAAAGGACAATTCCAACGCAAAATGAACCTCGGGCTTATAAAACATACATGCTAATCGAATGTGGCCAGTTTTCGAACGCCGTGCTTGAGCTTTGTTACTGGTCACACGGGGTTTGTTGTTTGACTGGTTATGACTGTTTATGCCTGCCTGTCTATTTGAACAGTACTGTCTTCACAATGTGTCTGTACACTCAAGTTCTCAATGCTTGGGATTACATGTAGGGACCCTCATGTTGCTAATGTGGAAGCGTGATGCTGTTTTAAGTTTTGTTAGTTGTGTTGAAATGCATGAAAATGATTCATGTGTTATTAACTCCTAGGTTTGTTTTGTGCCGGAATTGCCCTTTTTTAATGGCCGTTTTAGTTGATGCATCCAAGCTGGGCGCCTTGCGGGATTAATAAAGTATACATTATTATTATTTATTAACAGTCTGGTTACTTGTAACAGAAGTGTTGTTTTCTTGTAACTTCAGAAAACAACATCACTTTGGTGTAATGCAGCCTTTCAAACCAGGAAAAGACAACATGTATGCCATCACGATATCCAGACAATATCTAGTCTCATATCACAGTATATCGATATATATTCGATATATTGCGCAGCTCTAGTAGCTTGGATATAAAGGAGATTCTCAGGTTAATGTTTACTTTCAGTTGATTGCAAAAAAAGTTTTAGTGTAATTTTTACTTAACAGGACTGACATGACAGTCATTGAAAAGGTCTTTTGTGATTTTATTAATCTATATCAGACCACTTAATCAAAGATTCAGCCCCACTTTTTAGATTGATGTTCTGCAATTCCTTGTTTCTGATTGGCCGACAGTGAAGCCAATACAACTGGGACAGGCTAACTCGGCTGATGGCTGTTTAATATTGATGTTTTTATTCTATTGTGTTGTAGAGTCCTCGAGTCCGCAGAGCGCTGTGCAGAGCGCATAGCCACCAGCTGGCCACCAGGTGGCGCCAGCTGCCCTCACAGTTCATACCTGAGCCTGGACAACCTACAGAAGCCTAAATACCGAGAGATCGTCTCCAGGAAGGTCGGAGGGAAATACAGTTCACTGACTGTGGTACAATATTTAAATACTGGTATGTGTTCATATCAGCTAAAAACTTGCACCAAGAGCATCAAATCCAAACTGATCAGGGGCAAATAAAGATGTTTTGACATTGGAATCAACATGGAAACCATTACGGACCAATGTGCTTTTCACCATTGCAAACTTTTTTTGTTGATCTCGGAAAAAGGAAATCATGTAATAATGAAGAGGATGGCGACGTTTTCAGCGGGACGATTGCTTTGTTATTTTTGTACTAAAGGCGTGAATGATCTCATTTGTAGATGCACTCGAGATGTTCCGATACCAGGATCGGTATCGCCGCTGATACTGTCTAAGACGCTGGTATCGGGAAGGACTGGAGTTTATGCACCGATCCGATACCACGTAATAAAGAGAAAGAATGAAAATCTACGTTAAAGTAGTTTATTTATGTTCTTTTTCCGTTATGACTGACCGCCAAACTGGAAAATAAAAGAAGGTTCTGTGGCGTTCAGTGTTTGTGTTTTTTCATGTTACACAAAGAGTTTAACCTGAGCCAAACCAACAACAATAAAGATAGACATCATATCCATACAGGGACAGTAGTATACAGTTGTTAAAACATAATAAAATATATGGAACACTGGTATCGGATCACCACTCAAGCGATACGCGAGTTAAGGTATCAGAATCAGTATCTGGAAGCAAGAAAAGGTATCGGACCATCTCTAAGATGCACAGCTGTAGCTCTGTACTGCTCAGAGGTTTATTTAACACATTACTGTCCATGTCCTGACTTACAGTACGTCTGCTGTATTATTTACTTTGTTTATATGTTTGTCTTTGACTTGTCTTGGTTTAACTTTCAAATGGAGAAAACGCCTCAAAGATGCTGTAATCAATAAAACAATTAACTCATATGAAACTGTCAAATTAAGATTATTTCTTGTCAACCTGCAGCATTTAAGGTTGCCGGTTTGAATCCTTGGAGGGGCTAATGGACTTTCTGGACTGGTTTAGCCCAGTGTGTGTACAGAGATCATCTGGAACGCTTCACCCTTCCTTCCTCCACCCTGCCCTTCCAAAATGTAGGGCAGCTACAATTATTTGTGGGCCTCTGACGCGTTTGTGGCTTAACCTGCCACTAACTTCTCTACGTGATTCCTGATTTTAAAAAGGTAGAAGTAGACTGACAATCAACCTTAAGGAAATCTAAAACAGAAGGAGCAATGTTAGTTTGATGACTGAATGCCGTACTGACAGACATTTACTCAGTATATCTGGCTGTCTCTCACAAATATACATGAGGAAGAGGTTACTTTCCTACTTTCCAACAGTGAATATACAACAGAGGGAAATTGAGGCAATAATGCTTAATTGTCTTGCATTGCAGGAACATTATGGGTGTGTGTGTGTGTGTGTGTGTGTGCGCGCGCCTGCCTGCCTGCCTGGCTGTGTGTGTGTGTGTGCGTGCGCTCAGATACTTTTTCCCATAAGTCTCACCACAACATCCAGACCTCAAGCAGAAACCCTGCAGTCAAACTGTGGCTGAATCCTCTCGGAGTCTCTCTCCATCTATTAAACTGTCAGAGGGACCCACAGAGCACTTTGAGCTGTCTTCTATTTTAGGTTTTGGAGATGATGCTCTCATCCAGAGAAGCTCATCGACGGTGACAGCAGCTGAAGAACGACGAGCCTCAGTTGCCAGACCTCCGGCATCACAAGAAACCAACAGGAAAGAAGAAAGTGGTCAAAGAAAAACAACTCTGGCCTCTAGTGCCTGTAGGGCATTAGACTAGAAGAAATAGGCAGGTGACAAATGTAACCCTAATTATCTCAGAACACAAATTTAAACCTTAGATGCTGCAGACTGGGGGCAGTTTTGGGAAGTGTAGGAGTCAGCATTTTTGCAGCTAAGCCTTATTTATATACAAAAGAAAATAAAGGTGAATTGCTGGAGTCGTCTTAGATGACAAATGGACCAAAATGTCACAGCGTAGAATCCTTTCCCTCTGAGGGACTCTGTCCTGCCCGAGGGTTTCCAGTAAGCCCCATCAACTAACCACATAAAGTGCTTCATGAAAGAATTAAAATAACACCACCAAGCATGCATGTTCAAGCACAACGAAACCTTTTTTCCCCTCATGTATTTTTTTAAGTCATAATTGCACCAAAACCAGAAAAACACCCCTTTCTAAATTGCTCCTTGCAGCAGTTTGAGTGTTTTCACTCGGTTTTTATGGGGTTTGGCGACTCTGGGAGTTCCTGCAGTGGCGCTTTGAAGCTCCAAAAAACACACTGAAAACATGTTGAGACACACTTGGCTTCAACACGTCTGGCATCAGTTCAGGGACGGGAACAGATCTGCATGTAACATGGAGACGGATGTTACGTACGTAGGCATACTACTGGTTTGGCACACGCAGTCCAACTTTTATAGAACTTTACTGTACTCGCAAACCGAGGAAAAAGGAGGAGACACATGTACAGTACATATACATATACACACACACACACACACATATATATATATATATATACATATTTACACACACACACACACACATATATATATATATACATATTTACACACACACACACACACATATATATATATATATATATATATATATATATATATATATATATACACACACACACACACACACACATACATATAAACACACACACAAACACATATATAAAAACACACACAAACACACACTTGTTTAATATTTAACAGAAAGTAAAATAATATGTATATACACACGTGTATTATTTTACTTTCTGTTAAATATTTCATTATGTGATGTACATATATTTTATAAGATTGCCATTTACTGTCCTCTCCATTTCTGCCTCTAGAGTCTCTCAATCTAAACAATGACAAAAGGCCGAGTTCGGTGACGCCATGAAGTAGCGTAGGATCATGGGAGTTGTTGTCTTTACGTTACAGTAAGCCTCTTCCTGTTAGGATTCTCTCTTTTTACCGGTAAGCTAAAAGTTTCTAAAATAAAATTAAGAGGGTCTTCTCGTCTCCAAAACAAACGGACCCGATGACTAAAACCGGTAAAAAAATAATGAATAAAGCAGTTTTTTGGGTAAAAGTTGGTGCTTCTGGAAACAAGACGTCCTGGAGAGGCTGCAGGTGGAGCTGCTGCATACATGCTCAGCTTCTCTGATACAGATGATTATGTAGATTATATAGTTAGAAACTAAGATTAAAAATACAAAAGTCTATTTGTTTGTCATTATTTAATTATTTTATAATTAGTCATGCTCAGTGTGTGTTTTAAAACAGATTTGTTTGAGTGGAAATCTCGCGTTTGCAGCACTGCTGATTGCTGATTGAAGATTCCATTTATTCAAAATGTGAATTAACTGGACCACCACACACACACACACACACACACACACACACACACACACAGTGTGACAGCTTGGTGTGCAGTTGGCCATGATGGAGAACATGTTGCATCGCAGCGTGTCTTTCTGCAACAGCAGTGGGTTGTTCGGAGCCGATGACGACAATCAGGACTATAAATACCCACACACACACACACACACACACACACACACACACACACACACACACACACACACACACACTTAGAAAAGAGTCCACCTTGTGCGTCACACAGATTATAAATGCCACCATCCTCTCCGTTCTCCAGTCAGGGATGCTCATGTTGTTGGATGAAAATTGTTTTATCATTATTTTATTTCTCCTCTTTTTCCTCCCATGACTAGCCTGCAAATACACGGAAAATAAAATATTTCAACCAAGAAGTTTTCTTGGTTTTATTTTTCAGATTTTAAAGGTGTGACAGAATGCAAAACCCATTTTACTATGTCATAGTTGAATAATGACAGTCTGGGGGGTAAATAGGACACACATACAACCTCAGAGTCCCGTTGACACCTCCGTCCACTGCAAATCTCACAATTTTAAACTGCTTCTAAAAACGCGGGAATCTCAACAAAGCTCATAGTTGACGTCAACTATGTGGCTCCTCCTTATTTGGCTATGGTGTCTAGTCTTTGTCACACCCCATATTTACACAGGCTACACCACTGACCTGAGGTCAGCTTAGTCTTCTCAATCTAGGTCACGCAGATCAGAGATTGTATACATTGTTCGTCTGCTATTAATACATTCACTTCTGAGACTTTTTCATGCAAGAAATCAACTATGTAGAGGTCAAATATGCACCATTTTACGAAAATTGATGGGTTTTGTAAATTCTGTCTGACTGTGTTGGAGCTCGGGAGCTCAGCAGGCCAACGTGACGGCGGCCGGTCCTCCTTCACAGACCCCGGCCCGCTGTGAGCTAGATGGAGCTAGAAAGTCACCGTATCTGGGTTGCTGGACTACCAAATGCCGAGGCCCTGACAGAGCTCCAGGGCCTGCCGCCCGCTGCTCTCCCTCCCCTCTTTCTGTTAAATGGCCGGTGTGTGATTTATGTTCAGAATAATTCTGAGGAATCGACTTCAGAGCGTAGGTAACAACATCCCAGTTGTCTGTAACATCAACTGTGTGACTCTTTGGGGGGTAACGAGTGGGCCTAAAAGTGTCTTTTCTCTTTGGATTTGTTGAGTTTTTAAAAGACAGGGACACAAAAATAAAAAACCAAGAGCGAGTCTCGACCGTGTTTACACAATCTGGCAAGAAAGAGCAAATGCCAGCTGCTGTCCATATGAAGCCGACATGGCTGATGAGTTAACACACAGCAGGTGAGTCGCCAGGTGTTAGACTCAGCCCTCATCATCCCCCAACAAACCTGAGCACTTCATACAACTTGGGAAAATAATAGTCATACTGACTTTATTTGTTTTAATTTCAATTTTACTTTACATTGTGTGCCTTTGGCCCATTCAATGATATAGATATTAAAAAAAAGAAGAAAAAATGTCACTTTAAAGTTTCATGTCCATGAGACCAAAATAACATTTGACCAGACGTGGAAAGAGTACCAACATTTTCTACTTAAAGGGTAACTTCCACTTAACATACTCTAAACAGAAACAATGTAGAGGAAATAAGACAACATAGTACATTAGGGCACAACTCTTTTTTATTTATCGTCACATCCTGCTGATTGATTAAAATGATTAGTGGACTTTTAAGCATACTCTTGACTTAAAGGGCCCTGTAGGTAACAAAAAAAAGACAATTTTTCTGACTTTTCATGCATCTTTAAATTTAAATAAACACGGGAAAAGAAGACAAAACTACCACCCTGCATTACTTGACGATCCACTCAGTAACCGTATGTTATTTACAGCTTTAAATAGAGCAGAACGGTTTGATGTTATTTTTCTAGAGGGTGGAGAGGGTGTTTTTTGGCCGTCACGTTGGACTGGCACCATCCACCTCAGCTGTGATGAACAATCGGGATGATGGGACGCTGCCAGCGACGTGGCGGTCCGGAGGACACCAAGACGGACAGGGTCCTGGGAGACTCTTCTGTGTTGAACGTCGTCATGTAAACGCTTCACATGAAGCCTGTAAACACACACTGCTGCAATTGTATTTTGTATTTTTGTATTTTAATATAATTACAGTTACTGCAATTTATAAAATTATATTTTAATAAGTGTTACTGTAAAAGGAATATACGGTTACACTTGATAATCAATTTGCTCTCCGCGCAGATATTCGTCATCAAAGGTGGCAAGGAAGCTATTTCCAGTTGCTAGGTTACAAAATTCTGTTATCTTATTGGTTGCGTTTCCGAAAAGTCAGAGGCAATTAGGTCAAAGGGGAAATAATTTGAACATTGAGCGTAGCGCAAGACGGCACCAGGGGTAGCACAGCACATCGTTGGTTTGACCCCGCCCTCCCCCCCCCGTAGCAAATCAATGGAACAGCCGGGGCAGAGCGGTTTTGCCGCCTATCACGTGTAGACAGCTTAACATACTGGACATTTAAATTGTACTGGCAACAATTGATGAAAGTTGATCAAAAGAACGAGTTCCAGGGTACAAGCGGCCGAAATGGGTTTCTCATTTGCTGGCGTCTCCCTTAGAGATCGGGTGAGGAGCTCAGTCATCCGAGAGGAGCTCGGAGTAGAGCCGCTGCTCCTTTGCGTCTAAAGGAGCCTGTTGAGGTGTTTTGGGCGTCTGGTGAGGATGCCTCCTGGGGGGGTCCCTAGGGAGGTGTTCCAGGCACATCCAGCTGGGAGGAGGCCTCGGGGAAGACCCAGGACTAGATGGAGGGATTATATCTCCAACCTGGCCTGGGAACGCCTCGGGATCCCCCAGTCGGAGCTGGTTGATGTGGCTCGGGAAAGGGAAGTTTGGGGTCCCCTACTGGAGCTGCTGCCCCCCGAGACACGATACCGGATAAGCAGAGGAAGATGGATGGATGGACTGGCAACAACTGTTCACCGTAAGATACCATAAAACCCTCGGTACTGTCTAACAGCGAACTTCTGTTCAACTCCTATTGCGTTCTTCTCTAAGAGGAAACAAAAACCTGGGTTTAATCCAAGAAGAGTCAGCGTACCGCAGATAAAACACATGAGGGGGGCCTAGGACTTCCAGCCCAAAACAAGACGAGAAGTTCCAGTAAACAGCCGGCAAACGTACTGTAGGCGGTAAACAACTTATCTGTGTCCACATCTGGTAATGGTTAGACGTAGACACACACACACATACACACACAAACATACACACACACGCACACTGCTGGTGATTCACAGATTACACCTGTTGTTCATGTGATCCAACGCAGAGTAAATACAAAAAGAGGCAATCAGCAGTTCTTCAGGTCTCCTGATGCCAGCTGCTACCTGGAAGTCCTTGGCTGGTTTGAAAGGGAGTAATTATCTTCTTTTTTTATCTTAATGTTTGAGGCGTGGGCGTGGTTTTGTCCTTTTGATGAAATAATGTTTGTCTATTTTGTTTTTAACCCCAGTGTCCCTTATGACTCAGGGTGTTTAATGGGATCCAACTTTCTTCCAGGAAACCGCAAGAAAACAACATTTCTCATCTGTTCCACTTCTGTGTGCAGTGCCTCGGCCTGCCAGTGGGGGGCAGTGTGTAACTGTGGGCACATATCATCCTCTCCCCCCCCCCCCTTTATTATTTTTGACATAACAGGAAGGAAGACCTGTTTGTCTTTCCTTTCCTCTCACCTTCATTCTTACCTGGCTTTCACATTACTCTCCTCTCCTTCTTTTACATCCTCTTATCTCCTCTTGGAAAAAGGAGGATGGTTTCTGCTTTGTCCTCTCCACCTTTGAATAGCGGGGTTTGTCCTCTTCTCTCTCCTCCCAACTCATTCTCCGCAAAACAAAAGTTGTGTTTTCAATCTGACATTATCTTCCTTTGTCCTATTAATTTAGAGGAGAGCACAATTTCTTTGCTCCTGTCTTCTCCCTTCGTCCTCTTCTCACCTGTCCTTCACATCCTTGTCGTAGCCTCCTTTGTGTTTTATCTATTGTTTTTTGTTCTTCTGTTTTTTTTTTTTTATCTGATTTTATCTTACTCTCTTCTATTGTTCCAGAAACATTTAGTGGAAGGTGTTCTGAGTTTGTCCTCTTCTTTCCTCTCCTCCTTTGTCTGGCTAATTTAGCAAAACCACAAAGAGGTTTTTCTCTCTTCCTCTCCTTCCTCTCCCCTACACCTGGTTCTGCAGTGTCATCCTTCTCTTTTTACTCAGTTTTTCAGATATTAAGAGTTTCCTTTGGCTTTTCTGTAGCTTCATGACTTCTCATTTTTCTTTCACCTCATCTTCTTGTTTCCATCTTCCTGTCATTTATCTTTGGAAAATATAGACCTTCCATGGTGTCCTCCTTCTCCTCTTTTTCCTGTTGTTCTTCAACACTTAAATCAAACAATAGTTTCCATTGTAGCTCTCTCTCTTGTTGCTTCTTCTCTTCTCTTGCACGTTCCCCTTTCCTCATTTTGAAACTATTAATCTCTATAGAGAGGAGAAGTCCCCTTCCTGCGGACCGCCATGGGACCTTCATGCGGAACAAAATATGAAAGGTAGTGGTAGTTTTTTTTATTACGTTTGAATTGAACCATGAATTTCACATGTTCTTGTGTGGCTGATAAAACGTCACCGTATAAAACCCCAGAGGTAAGATAACGTTACACGTGCTGAGGAACGGAGCTAGCTCGCCAGCGAGAGAGGTCGACGCATGTTGTGTGAGACGAGAGTCGTAGTTCTCTGAGCGGTTTCACACCAAACTAAGTGGCAACACGACGAAACTACGGCTAACTGTGACTTTCTTCACTGTTTTTGCAATTCATCTTGTCTTCTGACCTCCTCGTTCTTTTCTCCTTCGTCCTGTTAATTTAGAAAAAACAAGAGACTCTGCTCCTCTTTTCTCTTGACTCATTTCTCACCTCCTCTCCTCTTAAAAAAATAATTTTAGAACACACACACACACACACACACACACACACACACACACACACAGTCGTGTCTGGCTATCTTTGTGGGGACCAGTGACCATTGACATAATGCATTCCCTCACCCTAACCCTAACCTTAACCATCAAACCTAAATGCCTAACCTTAACCCTTACGCTAACCCTAGCCTTAACCATCAAACCTAAATGCCTAACCTTAACCCTCACCCTAACCCTAACCTTAATCATCAAACCTAAATGCCTAACCTTAACCCTAACCCTAACCCTAACCATAACCTAACTCTAACCCTACTCCTAAAACCAAGTCTTAGTCCTCAAAAAGCCCTTTAACGTTAAGGGGACCAGCATTTTGTCCCCACAAAGCAGTCAGGTCCCCATAAGTATACTGTTTTCACAGTTTTTGGTCCCCACAAATGTAGCAAAACCTGGCCCACACACACACACACACACACACACACACACACACACACACACACACACACACACACACACCTCACTTTGGTGCTTAATTTGACGTGTCTCCGTCCTTCCGACGAGACACAGTGTGAATATTCTTCGTCTGTGCAGGAGGAAACGGATCTGTGCACATTTCACAGCGTTGGTGGAGACGCTGGATCGCTCAGTCGGGGGACGGACCAAACCACTTGTAGGCCAAACTGACCCTTTGTCAAGTCTCCTTGGTTACGGTTGCTAAGTGGGACAAACAATGGCTCCAGAGAGTCTGTTTCCATTGACAACACCTGTTGAGTTGATTGACTCAGATTTCTATTTATCCTCATTCAGCCGGTTCTTAAAAATAAGAAGTGGTTTTAGTATGTCGGGGCAAGCAACAGTAGGAAAACTCAAGGGGCTGGTGAAAACAGCGTCTGAGAGATATTTCTCCATTTTCGCTAGGCCTATGTTAATTTAATTTCACTTGGCTACATGCCTGGGCCTCTTGTGCGCACCTGTGTCACCATGCACTTGTTTCCCGTGTACGCTGATGCACTCATCTGTTTCCAAATGCCTTCCTACGGTAGCTTAAAGGAGCCCTGACAAAAATCATTTTATTTGCATTTTTTTAAAATATGTCAGGTCCATATGTGTGTGTGTGTGTGTTATGTTGTGAATGTGAAGATGAACTGCTACCTCCTCTGTCAGCTCTAGCCACTGGAAAGAAATAAGAGGAGAAATCAGGCCAATCACAACAGCTGGTCAGTCTGATGTCATGCTGCCTGAGCTCATTAATATTCATGAGCCCGCCCAGTCGGCTGGGTAAAGGATGCTGATAGCCGATCACTCATTAACTAGCTGTTGGCCAAACTATGACCCATAAAACTCTGAAAACCGAGATTGAAGAATGTATGTAGGAGACGTAAAATATGAGGTTTTTAATATACAAAATATAACTGGACAAGAGTTTGATTTTTTTTTTAAATAACATCTTCATTGAACTTGTCTATCAAAGGGCACATACAATATTAAAGAAGACAGACATTAAAGAACAGAGCCCTCCTTTTAGCCCACCCACAACTTCTTAACAAAAAAAAAAAAAAATAAACAAAAAAATAAAAATAAAATAAAAAAAGGAAGGTTTGCACACTTGAGGCACACTAAACATGGTCAAGATGAGGTACTGTAGCCAATGCATGTCATCTGGAAATATACTTCGAGATCTCGGACCACACTAGACCATAGAGGCCACTCTGAAGAGTCCGTGCACCATTTTCCCCAATATAGTCCAAGAAGGGGTCCCAGATTTTGAAAAAGCGAAAAGGCGTGTCCCTGAGCCAGAAACTAATAGCTTCTGTTTGAGGGGTTTTAATGGGTCACAGTAGTCGTAGTCCACACCTCCAAACTCATTATCTTAACAAGACTCCAGCTGTGCTAAAACATGACTCCAATGAGCTTTTTTGAGGTCATTAAGTCAAGGGTTCACATACTTTTTCACTATGATGCACTATGATGTTTTTATGGTTGATCTCAATAAAGACATGACCGCTCAAAAAATTGTACAGTAGTATTTCAGAACAACGATGCCTGCCAGATGAAGTTAGATTTCTGTAAAAAACTCAACTCAAAAGAATAGCTGACGTTTTCTAAATGATGATCCAGAGGAACTCCTAAAACCCCCAGAACGGAGAGAACCCTGTCTTATCTTTAGAGGTAATTACAGCTGGGAACAGCTCTGCAGCTAAACGTGGTGTTCCCTTTTACACACACACACACACACACACACACACACACACACACACGCTGTTTGCCACTTACCATTGAGCATGTAAACAAGCTGATTTGGGTGACACACAACCAGAAATGAGAGCTTTCCCAGGGTGCACTCAGAGACCGGACCCGTGTCGGTCGGGCTGCGGCTCTGGCGGTGTGGCGGCGATAGCGTGAGTTTACAACATAACTCCCAGTTGTGAAATGCAACATGCATAAATATCGCCTGCTAATTAAATGCTTAACTATAATCCATAATGGTCAATATGCAAAAGCACAGTGAGAAGATATTTTTAAAGTGCTGGTGATCCGCACAGAAGAAATCTGATGGTTTTATACGCTTATTTTAATGGGAGTGGTTTGACTGCAGAAAAGATCTGGGAACTAGTTTAATGCTGACTCCATTTCAGCTTTGATATCATTTTTGATATCTTTATAGAAGAGTTGGGTTGTGTCACTAATTTAAAGTCCAACATTCATCTTGTTTTTATATCATTAACCAAACTTGCGGTTCTGCGTCTCCATGGATCCTTTTCATACAGCCAATAAAATCATTACATGTTAAGCCATTCTTGCATAAAGGAGAGACAACGGCGTTATCATCAACACATTCTCACTCCCAACTCACCACGTACGGACATCTTGGTGTCAACGTTCTGGGTACGTGCACGGTTAAGTTTAGGCAACAACAACTAGAACAGCGGTCCCCTGGGGGAACAACACATTCTCACTCCCATCAGGTCAGAAAAAGTCACTTTCAACTGTTGTTGAACCACGCTCAACAACAGTTGAGTTCCTGCTAACATCTCTTTCTGATCTAAGTTGCAAACATGGACGCAGGTCTTCTTGTCCTGCACCTTTGGGCTCTAGACTAAAACCTGTCACCCAGTTAAAACACGTAAGTGAAATAGATACGAAAGAGCTCCTTCTTCGCTTTTCCGTGTTACCACGCCAAACATGCAACATAAACATCTACCAAAAACCACACCCACAGGGTTAAGTGCACTGCTAATGTCAGGATTTGCTTGAGCACACTAAACAGCTTAAAACTCACCTGCAAATCACATGGTTGGTTCTTTAAGCTCTCAGCATGGTCCATGCAACCAGCGTGCCATCCCCTCTGCAGGTGTGACAGGGCACGGTGTGTACATATGTCCCCTCTTTTCTACAGTGGCCTTCTTGTGCATCACTGTGTCCACAGCGCCCTCTACAGCGCTGGAGAGCTCTGTCAACCCAACTACCCACCCCATCTTAATTAGCACTGCTAACCAAACAGTGCTCGTATGCAAAAAGACACGAGTGATTGTGATTTCGAACAATGTCTGTAAACCTGTGTGACAGCGTGTGGAGGTGTTAATCTCCTGCAGCTTAAACTAAAAAATGGGTAACTGCTGATTGATTTTTTGAAACTTCTTTGTGCCTTTTGTTCAGGTACAATCTGTCTGCATACTTTAAGAATGTCATGCATATGCAAACATGCAGACACACCTGGAAGTACAGACACAAAGACACACACACACACACACACAGAGACACAATGAAACACAGCAACACATACGAGTCTCAGGGGAGATTTCCATATGCTCGAATCGCTGAACCATGAAAACTACACTCACACTTTGCGAACCAGTGATGAAAGTCACTCCTCCAAACGCTAATCACGACCAAAATAACTCGCTTGATCATCTTCTATCAAAGGCCACAGGACTCACCGACACGTGGACAGACTGACAGAATAAATGTAAGTTGACACCGACCCAGTTGTGTCAAGAAAAAAAAAAGTCAAAGAAAAACACCACCAAAAAAGTAGACAGGTAGAAATATGTGGGACATGGCTAATGACAGGGACTACATTAAAATTAGAAATAAGAGAAAGACAGAAAGAGGATGAAGGCAGAATAAAGGAATGAACACAGATGAAGTCATGTGTGGTGAAGACTTATTAACTGACCTTGTTCAAAGAGTATTTTCACACAGATTGTTCATGATGGGGGTTTGAATCAGTGCTCCTGCTTCTCCTGACACCACTGGCACTGCAGCTACTTCCAGGATGTATTCTACGTCGTTACCGCTGCTGTTACTATGGAGAAGGGATGCCAAGGCGTACTGGATGAATGGATGGAGCCCTACCATATCACACCATATGTGTTGGTTCATAAAAGAGTCTAATACAGGCATTATGCAACATGACCCCACACAAAACCATACACCAGAAACTCTTTCAACTGATCTATTCTCATACCAGTCTCATCTGTAGCACACACAAAGTCCTAAGAGATCCAAGTGGTGCAAAGTGTGGAAACATGTTGAAATCGGTGATGCCACAGTTTCCCATTGAAGCCCATTTTAAGTGCAGACACTGAAGGTGTATAGGGAAATATTTAACTAACAGATATCACATCACATCATCGTAAAACTTTGCCAGTTGATTACATTAAGACAATCATGTTTTATTAGCCTGATATCGTCATACTCAGAATCTGAGTCGGACTCGCCATGCTCCATCGGGTTGTGATTGTGGGGAGTGTTTTCATATTGTATTTTCATACAAACTACAGAAACAGCTTTATTCATGCAAATTATATGAAAAGAAAACATGTTTTAGCAGAGACTTTTATGACTAATAAACATTTGTCTGGTTTTCAGTTGCAAATTTGCGGGAGATTCACGCCTTTTTCTAACAAAATGCTTGCACCAGTCCGGATCCAACTGAAATGACTAAACTCTTATTTTTCAGTCAGAGTTTTTATTTGCTATTGAAAGGAAGACAAAAAGTCTTTGAGGACATATCAAAAATGATGAATGAGCTTCCACGTCTCTGAGACGACAGGATGTTGGACGTGTTTGACTGACAGCTGAGTCAGCAGGGGCACAAGGCGTCAGCGGTGCAGAGATCCTTCATAACGCTCAAAATGGCGGTGCAGTCATTTGCACATCAGCCAGTACAAATATGTAGCTGTACTGTATAACTAAAAATACATCATCATCATCATCATGTAAATCTCTAATATTAATGAATCTTTAATGTTCATGTTTAACTGAGATTGCTTAGCTTGTTGACACTGGTTCTCTCAGCAGGGTTCCCACAAAATTTCAAAACCTTTCAAATTTTTCAAGGTCCTATAATAAAATTGCTGTGACCACTGAGAACCAAAACAACAACAAAAGATTGTTACTTCTCCATAACGATTTTCTTTTAGCTTTTTGTCGTTTTAACCCTCATGTTGTCCTTGAGTCAAATTGACCCATTTTCCTGTATCAATGTTCTTTTTAAATCCCCAAAATAACATGATTGATTCCACACAACGCTCTTTGGCCAGTATAAATCTCTACTTTCATTAATTTTGGGGCGTCTTATTCAATTTTATAGCATTTGAAAAACAACTTCAGTTTTTTGGAAAGTGGACATATTTCAGTCCACAACCTTCCACTTCCGGGATTGCTCCGTCTTTTTGACCGGATTTCCGTCCTCTTCCTCTTCCTTTGTGTCTGCGTTCTAACCCCCGGTGGATTTCTGAGGACTATGGTTACCTGGTCCTCAGATCTCTGCAGGGTAAATCCAGACAGCTAGCTAGACTATCTGTCCAAGTGGAGGTCTCTGTTGCACGACTAACCTTTAAATATAGACATGTTCCACCAAAACAAGTTCCTTCCCGAGGCTGTTTTGCAGAGGTACTGTTCCTCCTTATGGGGCTTAGCTCCGCCCAAGACAATTGTGATTGGTTTAAAGAAATGCCAATAAACCAGAGCAGGTTTTTCTCCCAATGCTGTGTTGACTAGCCAGACCTTCCTCTGCAGCGTTGTGGAGGAAGGTCTGGCAATGCGAGACTAAGTCCCGTTTGAAAATAAAAGTAAACGGCAGGTTTGCTTTTTACTGTACAAACATCAAGTTGAGCGCCACGTGTGGAGCCAATAGTGTCGGATTTTACCCCAGACCACCATCTTTTTCTAAACTTAAAGTAGTTTTTGTGCCTAAAAAATAACCTGCAACCATTTCACAGCGTTGACCTTTTTGTGTTCCTCGGGTCAAATTTGACCCATTTTGAAAAAAAAAAAATCTTTATCACAAAAGTGTCTTTCAATCTATTTTTCAGAAAAATAATGCAACTTGTACCACACAACGCTTTTCAGAAGTAAAATAAAGGATCAGCCCACTAATTTCTTAAAATCTGGTTGTTTAATTCAATTAGCATTAAAAAAAATATTATTATTTATGAAAGACCATTAAAAGAAAGGACTAAAATGTCCAAAAAAAAGCTTCAAAAACATGGGTGGGGACAAAAATCACCACAAAAACGTCAACAAGTGCATAAAAAATTGACAAAAACATGAGGGGGAAAAGCAACGAAGCTTTGGAAAAACACCCCAAAACGTGGAAAAAAATTATTCAGTTTGGACCCAGAAAACAAAAATCTCCGCGGTCGACGGGAACACAGCGCAAGGGTCAAAGACTTCAGATTTTTACCTTTGCGTTCAAAATGGCGACCGACTGTCTCTGGTTGAGGTCAGAGGTCGTGCAGTAACAAGAGCCCGACAAACACATAATTCTATTCATATTTATTTGAAAACAACAATCCATTTTTCCACTTCTTCCTCTTTGCAACTGGGGTCATACATGATATATGTATTAATTCCACAGAACACCATCACAAAAGTTACCCTTTTAAATGCACGTCTACCTTTTTTTTGTCCTTTTTTTGTACTGTTGTCATTTCTATACAATGACTTGTGCTTTGATATCTTTGAAAGAGAGAAAGAGATTTTTTTTAAAGACATTGTTGTCATCGTAAGTGTACATAACAGAAGGAGGATCGAAATGGGAAAAAGTCATAAGAAGAGGATATACTGGTCGAATACACACCGATACAGAGTACAGAGATACACGCTCACATTGCAGCCTGCCCGACTCCACCCAAAACTGTCAAAAGAGAAAAGAGTTGCTCCACTGAACTCACACGCAGACAACCTCCAAGTGCTCCCTCCGTCTCCTGATTTTAGGTTTTACTTCTTTTAAGAACGCTTATTGTTGACTTGCAACAAACACACTCCCTGGTGCGGAGCATAGTTTTGGCTAAATATTGCTTAGCTACGAGAGGAGATGAGGAGAGAGAACGTAAAGCAGTGCAGAAAGCCTCGGCGTTACAACTGGTAAATGGATTATGAGGATTATTAGTTTTTTTAGACAGTTTTGGGGCTTTCAGAGTGCAGAGCAGCTTTCCTTTTAAACACTTTCAATTTCAATCAAAGTTTGCTGCTAAAAGAAAACTGATCAGAGTGCTGGGACCTCTCATAGCCGCGATCCTAAGAAACATAAGGTGCATTTGTCCGAGGGTTTTGGTGTGTGTGTATGTGTGTGTGTGTGTTTGTGTGTGTGTTTGTATACGCGTCCCATGTATATGCGTGAGGAGGGGGGGGGGGGGGTTGACTGAATATTCACATGGACTGGAATGTTTTCCTCATTCAGATATATACGACGAATAAAACTATTCATTCAAGCAAAGGTGTTTTTTATCAGAATGCGGAGCTTCCTGTAATTTAAACATTGATATATTGGTGTTGGGGAGGAGTGTTGGGTGTGTGTGTGTGTGTGTATGTATGTGTATATCGAGAAAGGGGCGTTGCGGTCGGTTAAAAACCAACAATTTGAGCAGAATGCCACGGTGCAAGAAGGCATGTTCATTCACTTAATGCTGAGAGCAAGTCTGTGCGTCATAAAAATCTAAAATAATACCACGGAAGCAAGTAAAAAAAAACAACAACAAGAGAAATCACAAGCAGGGACAGGCGGAGAGCAGCGGAGAAATGTACAAGCAAACAACAATAACCTTAATGTGAATGTCATTTTAAATATTAAGTGCAGATGGATCGATAGATAGATAGATAGATAGATAGATAGATAGATAGATAGATAGATAGACAGGTTGATAGATTCTATATACTGTATGTATTCATATGCTGGGTAAATATTCTGTAAATCTTACTTCTCTGTTTATATACCTCCAAGAAGAGGGGGCTCCCTTAGACGTATATAAATAGGTCTAACATATAAAGCCATGTTACAGTGTGTACATGTCCTCGCCCTTATGTAAGCGATAGCAAAAAAAAACATGCTTCACATAGAAAAAGGCATCCACGACATTTAGGAAAAAAAATGTACAATTTATGAAACATGGTAACAATAATAAATAGTATTATAGAATTGCTGCTGTACACGAAAAAAGCAATTTTTTAAAATTTCACTCATATAAAAATATGTTTTAGTGCAACCGTACGTAATAGTAATATTCATGACTTCACATCGCTTGTCGAGACTTTAAGGTGTCCAAAAAATAGGGAAGAAACACAGGAGGTGGGGGAGGGAAAAGGAAGGAGAAGGAAGGGGGGGTTGCATTTATTACAAAGCTGATACGCAAAACGTGATAGTATTGTATTTACATTTACCTTCCTGCTCTGAGTGCTTATAAGAATATAAGCAACAAAACTAACAAAAAAGATGAAAGAAAAGGCACACACGTAGCTGTCTGATCCTTTTTTTTGTGATTTTGTACCGTACAGAGTCCTTTCTTTCCGTTTACTAAGCAGATTTTGGTCGGGCTCGTGTTGGTGGGAGTTACCGTACATGTGTCCCCGTATGCGGGTCCTCTGTAGAGTCTTTAAATAAGAAAGTTTTCAGAGAACAGGCCCCGCTTTGGACAGGCATGCTGTACACAAACATTTAAAATGAAGAAGTCCATTTGTCTTTTTTTTGACGAGAGCTGTTTTTCTTTGTATGCATTGTATGTGTGTGTGTGAGTGTGTGTGTGTGTGTGTGTGTGTGTGTGTGTGAGAGAGAGAACTGTAAGTTTGAATATGTGTGTAAAGTGTGCAAAAGTATATTTTTTCTCTCTCTGTTGCACTTAATCCCTTCCTATAATCCAAAAAGAGAATCCATTGTCTCTCCCCTCCTGTTCTTCCCTACGACACGTCTTTGCTTCTCTTTGTGCTTCCGGCCTCCCGGTCTCTCTCCGGCTTGAGAGATTTGGGCACCATGAGAGGCTGGAGGGTTTCAGCCCCGGGGCTGGGAGGGTGAGGAGAGGAGGCGGAGGCGGAGGGGGAGGGGGAGGGGGAGCAGCGAGGGGAGGCGGAGGGGACTGACGATGGCTGGGGGGGCCTGAGCTCCAGGCCGCTAAAGTGCTGAATCACGGGCCCCTGTGGGGGAGACGGCGAAGGGTGCGGAGACGGCGGCGACATGGAGACGGATGGCGAGCGCCGCTGTTGTTGGGGGTGGTGGGACGGCGCGGAAGGAGAGGAAGAGGAGGTGGAGGAGGAAGGTCCGCCTCCATCTTTAGCCCCTCCCCCGCCTCTCTCGGCGAGCTCCCTGGAGTCGATGCAGAGCGAGGCGATGGCTTTAGTGCAGGTCTGGATGCTCTCCTCCTGCTCCTTCCTCACCCCTCCTCCCTCCCTCTCCTGCAGAGACGGCTGAGGGGAAGTCGAGGTCCTCGGCTGCTCGCCTCCTGACGCCGCCCCTCCCCCTCTCTGAGCCCCCCTCTCGGTGAAGGAGGTGTAATGAGGGGAGGCGGCGTCGCTGGCGGGGGAGTCCTCCGTGGTGCTCTTCTGCAGCGGCAGGCGGGGGGCGACCTGCTGGGGCCCCTGCTGGCCCAGAGCGGAGGTGACGGACACGGGGACGGAGTGTACCATCTGGATCCCTCCGATGGGGATCATCGGGAACGGCGAACGCACCTGAAACCAAAATTCACATGTTGAGAGAGTTCTTCTGCTTGTTAACAAATACCATGAAAGGACCCAAACCGCGAGAGCAGTAGGGGTACTTTGGAGTACTGTAGAGGGTATGTGAGATATGTTTTGGGAAAAGTTAAATATATATATTTTTTTAAGTCACGCAAAATTTTGAAATTTATTATACCAATATCATAATAACATTTGACAATTCTGAACATTTAAAATTTAGTTTTTCTGTTACAATGTGCACTTTAATGTGCTTCTTTTTAAATGTTTTTTTTTACAAGAATGATTTGCTCTGGTCGGATAATTGGCTTTAATATTTTAAATGGGATTTATCAGTGAAAAAAGTTTGAGAACCACTGCACCAGAGCACCCAATGTGTGAAAATAGTCCACAATAAAGGCTCTATTATATTATAATAAATGATAAAAAATGTTAACAAATAAAGTCATAAAAAATACATATAATGGACAAAATGAAAAGATTAAAAAAAAAAAATTGTATTTTAACAAAAAAATTAAATGTATTTTAACAAAAAATAAAAAAAAATATTTTAACAAAAAATAAAAAAATGTATTTTAACAAAAAATAAAAAAATGTATTTTAACAAAAAATAAATAAAATTTATTTTAACAAAAAATAAAATACAATTTATTTTAACAAAAAATAAATACAATTTATTTTAACAAAAAATTAAATTAAATTTATTTAAAAAAAAAAATTAAATTATAAAAAAAAAATGAAATTATTTAAACAAAAAATTAAATTATTGTCACAAAAAATTAAAATTATTTTCACAAAAAAAATCAAATTTATTTTTACAAAAAATGAAAATGTAAAAAATTATACAATTATAGAAAATTATGTTAAAATAAATTCTATAAAATTCACTCTTTAAACACAGCTAAATGCTAAAAATAAAACAAGATATACAAGAAAAAATCAATATAAAAATGAGTACCTGGAGTTGCGAGTGGAGAGGAAGGTGACTGAACAGAACCGGGTGAGGTGGGATGGACTCCCGTTGCCCTGGCGACGGCGAGCCCAGACAATGTTCCTGGAAACACGAGAGGAGACAGACGTGAAAAAACATGGACGTGATCATAGGTAGCGAGTTGATTTAATATCTTTTCCCACAAAGCAAACACAGCGCTCGCTACAACAAACCCAAATTTGGGGCTTTGCGATGAAAAACCCAATATTTCATGACTAAATAAACTAGTAGGCCTTGATTAAAGATGTGGTTGTTCTGGACAGCAGGTGTTGGTTAGAAAAACACACACAAAGCATGGATGCTGAGGCAAAGCGTCCTGTGTATGAAAACATGAATCCATCATTGGGAGAGCGGCCGGTTATCAGAGCCGAGCCAGTCTCAGTCTCTGCTTCACGCCTTGTTGGAGCGGGACCGGCAGCAGGAGCCAGAGTTTGGAGTAGGGCTCTTAAGAAGAAAAACAGCTGTGTTATTAACCACGCTAATGCCGGCCAAGATCCCATTACCACCAAAACCTAGCAGCCCCATCTTCAATCATCCCTCTCTCTAACACTCTCAATCGGACTCGCTCTTTGTTCCCTCATCCTCTCTAAATGTTTCTGCTCCGTCTGCCAGGCGCTTTCCTTCCCTCCTCCTTCTTCTTTCTGTGCTTTCCTTACCGCATTTCTGCCTTCCTTTTAACACCGGACCACAGAAGAAGGTTTGGTAAATCACAGTTAAGCACCTTAATAATGGTGAAAGTATTTAAAGTGGAGTGGTAACAGTGAGAAGTTCATTTCTGCTCACAAAGGAAACTGTTCTCCCCCCAAAAAACAGCAAGATCAAGCAGCAATTACGACTTAGTTTTACGTTTATAATGGCGGCTCCCTCTAGTGGCCTCGCGAATTATGACGGGAGCGAAGAAGGAAGTAGGGAGACGAAGTACACCAGCGTCAAGGTCTGTGCAAGGACGCAGGTTGGGGTGGTGGGTTAGCCCTAACCCTAACCCCCTTACCCTAACCCTCATCTCTAAGCCCTTACCTGAACCCCCTTACCTAAACCTAACCCCCTTAGCCTAAACCCTAACCCTTTACCATAAATCACTTACCCTAACCCATCAACTCTAACCCCCCAACTCTAAACCATTCCCCTAACCCCTTCCCCAACCGTAACCCCCTTACTCTAACCCCCAACTCTAACACCTT
>NC_048424.1:2436288-2464445 GCF_013103735.1 Etheostoma cragini | reverse complement strand
TCTAACCCCCCAACTCCAACCCCTTACCGTAACCCCCTTACTCTAACTCCTCAAATCTAACCCCTTGCCCTAAACCCCAACCCTAACCACTTAGGTGATTTTAATCCAAACCAAGATCTTTGTCTAAACTTAACCAAGTAGTTTTGTGCCTAAACCTAACTAAACTGAGACTCTTTCCCAACGTTAGCAAAGTGTTTAAAACAGCAACCATTAACCTCTCGGGTTTAGATATGAGGACTGAAATCGCTCCTGTTGGGCGTGTCCGAGGGGAGGAATAAAGAACTTATATCGTCACATGGTTTGGAGGACTTGTTGTCACAAAGACGCTGAAGGTTCATCCCCACGCTCTGCTCCCAGGCTTCATAAAAGCAAGTGACAAATTGAAATTTATAAGCAAAATGTAAAATTTAAACAGTAGCAAGTTAGTGCTCTATTCAGAGAGACATTATCTGCCGCTCCTATCTGTGACATAAACAGGGTAATAAAGTCTTCCCAAAATGCAAGTGTAAGTTAGTTGATCTCATGCTGTCACTTGAGTTGCCTGGTGTTACTTTAAATATATTTAAATAAACAGTATTTAACAAAACCTTACATTAAAGTACATGACCCAAAAAAGAAAAAGGTTGTGGAGAAAACCTATGAGTACAATAAAGAGTCATCTATATAGTGATTTAAGTCATTTAGACTTTACTATAGAGTCTCTTATTTGGGAGTTTTATGGACTCTTACCATCTCCATCTCTGTGCTGGTTCTGCGACGTCCCGGCTCTGCCGGACCCAGCACCCCGGCCTGGTGAGCCGGCCTGAGACTCCGCGATCCACTCTGCTGGCTGGAAAGTAGAAATATCCCATTTAATCTTTAACTTAAGAACACATCGTTACATTATTCCTCTAGTTTTTATGTATTGCTGCAGACTTTCCTTTGAAATGTGCTCTTTATTCTGTGTTATATCATGTGGTATCATGTTTTTTTCCCTGGACTCACCTTTGGTGGTGGAGGTGTTGGTGGAGCCCTCGGCGAGGAGAAACCGGCCGGATAATGCCCCGGTGGCGGCCTCGCGGCGAAATGTCACGCTTGAAGTCTCTTCCTGCTGGAGACGTGGGCCGAGAGAGGGGCGAAAGCAGCGAGTGGTGTCCCCTCCGGGGGGAGAGGTCTCGCCTGTAAACGCACCCTCCTCCCAGGTCCCTCTTGGGGGAGATGTGACGCAGAGGAGAGATGTCCCGCCGGGGGGACAGGTGTCCGGCGCGGGGCGAGAGGTCCCGGCGTGGGGAGAGGTATCGACGCGCTGAGGGTGAGGAGGAAGGGGAGATCGGGGACGGGCAGCCGGAGTGATCCGGCCCGGGCGAGGACAGGCAGGAGGAGGGCGAGGAGATGTCTGGGAGGTCTTCATCCATGGAGGAGGAGGAGGAGGGCGGAGCCAGCAGCCGGCTGCCCAGCGCCCGCTGCAGGCCTCGCTGGTACTCCTCCTGGCCGTGGTCGCCGGGCGGAGCCTGTGGCGTGATCTGGATGCTCGGCACGGTGGTGAAGTAGCCAAACAGCGGGGGCTTGTGGGTGTTGCCCAGGAGGTCCGATGGCGACGGATGAGAGAGGTGTGGCGTGGGGTGGGAGGACGCCACGGCCGTGATGGACACGGCGGGCAGGCTGTACGGCTGCGGGCTGGTGGAGCGCGAGCGCGTCTTCGGCGTGGAGTCGCCGTCGTAGTCGTCCTCTTCGTCGTCGTCATCGTCCACCTCGTCGCCGTCGTCATCGCCGCCATCGGAGTCGTCGGCGTCTGAGAACTGGTGCTCCGCCATGGCGCCTCGGGACATCTTCTCAGACCTCTGGCCTTCCTCTCCGATTTCTGTGAAAGGAGGAGAAAAGGAAAAGAGAAAAATTAAACAGAAGAGAAACAAGAGAAGCACATAACAAAAAAGAATAGGAATAAAGAGGATGTAGGGAGGAAAAAGACAAGGAAGAGGAGGAATAGTGGAAGAATAAGAAGAGGAAACAGGGAAAATAGATAGAGTGGGATAGAAGACGAAAGGAAGAGGAAGGAGGAAATTATAAAACAGATGAGGAAGTAGCCGAGGAAAAGATGAAATAGAGGAATTGGGACAGGAAGAAGAGAAAAAAGAGGGAGTTGAAGATGCAGAGAAGAGAGAAGAAGGTAAGAAGATGAAAAGGTACATGTGAAAATAGAGGAAGGAGAGAACGAAGAGGAAAAAAGAAGATAGAGGTATCGAGAGAAGAAGAAGAAAGGCAAGCAGAGGGTGCAAAAGTAGTACAAAAGTAAATGGGGAGGAAAAGAGAAAGCAGACGAAGTGGACGAGGGAGAAAAGGAAGCGAACAACAAACAAAAGAAGAGAAAGATAAATGGAGAGCGAGAGAGAGTTTTTATTGGTATGTGGTAACAGAAAGAGTTTCAAGGCGAAACCAAACCACATTCCCAGCAGCTCAAACCAATAAAACTGAAAACACAATAAAACAAAGTGATTGGAGTTTTTCTGCAGGATGGACTGCAGCCAGATGCTGGCGCGGTCTGTCTGTACAGTAGCTGCAGAGTTACTGTTGGCAGGGGACCAACCATCACTGTGGGTCTGACTTTCTTATACAGTGTAGCTGATTGGCTGATAACTGACAAAAAGGGGAATTATGGGAATAAAAAAAGACGGTTTGTTGTTGTAACTCTTTTGCAGTGCAGAGTCAGAGGGGATGAAGATACAGTTCTTCAGATCGTTCGTCACAAAGAATCTAAAAATCTAAAAAACGTTGACATGATTTATATTTTCTCCTCCACACTTTTTCTCCATAAATCTGATCTGCTTTTTCTGGAAGAGAAGCAGAAGCCGGGTTTTATAAATTGTATTTAGCCGAGCGCCATGAGTGCAAATCAGATCTACTAACACTGGACTACTTTTCCAGTTAGGCTCTTATATACAACAGGTTTTTTTCCACAAACCACACATGTTTATGTCTCAGCGACTCGCTGAACGACTTTCTGAAACTCTCTCTTTTTGAGAAACGCTGCATGTGTGTGGGTTCGTGTCCCGATTAAATGCGGAGCCAACACACACAAACACAATTGCTCACTCTGGGTCAACTTAACCCGTGTGCAGTGTTCATATTTTTGTTACACGGCCAATGTTCCCGGGTCTGGTGGACCCACCACATTAATAGGCCTTTAAATCAATACAGAAATAACCATTTATGTAAAATGAGTTAATTGAGGTTTACTTTAGCTCAATTACCAATGATATGCACATCATTTATGGGTCATATTTGCCGTTTACCCCGTCTGGTCGCACAAGCATGATCTCCGGTTTCCAAAGACACCAAATATAAAATGATGAATAAGATATTTAGAATATTTCAATGCAGCTGCAACAAGAACATGGAGTGGTAAGGGTGAAATAAAAAAGGTAAAACTGGATTAAAAAAAGTCACAACTTAAAGATTTTTAAAATCACTTTTATAAAGATTATATTATAATGATGGGAGTATCATAGTAACAAACTATCTGTAATTAAGATCTTGTCCTACGTCAATTTTTCTGCATTTATTTGTATTCACAGTTTTAATATGAGAATATTTGGATCCTATCAGCTGACTAGTGGGACAGTGGACTTGGCTTGAATTCGGGAACCCAGTCGGGGGGATGAACAGCAAACATGCGTTGCGATTTCTGAGCAACTGACGGAAAATAAAAGTGTAGCTTTAAAATTGTTTAATGGGGATATTATAATAATCTAATAAAAGACTCCAAACAAATGATGGAAGAAAGTGTTTTATTTTTATTTTTTCAGCAGCTTACGTGTGGACTGTGGTCTTTTTACATGAGTCCTGGCTGTCAGGTTTAGCTCAGGTTGCTTTGTATTACACTAATTGTCCCTTTACAACTAACCCAAGCAGCAGGATGTCCCTGCAGTTCCTAGAGGGCGTGAGTGTGTTTGTGTGTGTTTGTGTGCGCGCGTGTTATGTGTGTTTGAGGGTGTGTGTAAGGTTGTGTTCTAGGCTGCTTCCCCAGTCTCTTATTTGATAGCTATTCGCTTGAACCGGACGTTGTTCTAGCCCGTCTCAAAGCTCTTGTTTCTGCCCCGGGTATGGTGCAGCGGGGATGGAGGAGAGAGGATGGAGGACGGAGGATTAAGGGCTAAGAGCGAGGACCCACAACAGGAGGATTAAGGGCTATGAGCGAGGATACACAAGAGGAGGATTGAGGGCTATGAGCGAGGATCCACAAGAGGAGGATTAAGGGCTATGAGCGAGGATCCACAAGTGGAGGATTAAGGGCTATGAGTGAGGATACACAAGAGGAGGATTGAGGGCTATGAGTGAGGATACACAGGAGCAGCCTTCCTGGAAGCCGTGCAGCCAAAAGCCGTTGCTGACTCCGCCCGGAAACACGGCAAATTCAAGTGATGCCTCAGAGGAAAGGACGTCTCCCTCACTCCTCGCATGAGATAAGCAAGGGAAGGAAACGACCTAAGACGTAGCCAATGTATAATCCTGCTCAATCACCACTACAAGTATCTAGGGATGTCTGTGCGTGCAGGGACTCTGCCCTCTGCCTGGATGTTTTTTATTTTGCTGCGTTCGGGACGTTTCTTTAAGCATCAGCCTCTATAAAAACCTAGCGACCAGGTGGCAGACCGTAAGCATGCGTCCAAAAGGAAGCTTTGAAAATGACACAGTGCCGGAAAATTGCAAATATAGCAAGTGAAGGAAACGTGGGTGCAATTTGACAACCTGGGACGTAACCCAAAGTCGCTTGTGTGTTTGTGTGTGTGTGTGTGTGTGTGTGTTTCCTACCTCCTTCCTCCACCTCGTTGTCCTCAACAGAAGACATGGAGACTCCCAACTCCAGACACTTTTTCATGTGAGCCTTAGACTTCATGTGCTTCGTCAGGTTTCCTACAAAACACAAGCATGCAGACGCGCGCACACACACACACACACACACACACACACACACACACACACACACACACACACACACACACACACACACACACACACACCATATTAAAGACCCATCTACTGGAAACCAGAGCTTGTTTGGCTGTTACAAAGAAAGGGGGTGAAATGGAAATAGAAGCGGTGGAAGAAGACCACAATATTACAATTTTACAAATTATATATAATTCATACATAATGCAATTTAATGACAAAATGACTCAACTTGGTCTGACCCCTTGGTAAGCGTTGAGGAAAGCTAACGGGCAGATAAAAGCTGGTTATTACGGCTGGGATGTCAGCGAGTCAGCATCTGATGTGAGGGAGGTTCCACAGCGACAGACACAAAGTCTCTCTGCATGTTTTATCACTCAACATTTAACCCCTCAGGGATTTCATTCTGCAGTTAAAGGGATAGTTTGGATGTTTTAAAGTGCTTTTATCAGTTTGTTAGCTACAGCAGAGGGCGGTCGGCACGCCCCATGTTGGAGAAGCAGTCAGGAGTCAATGTCCTGATAAAGATTACAACAATATTGAACTAACTTTGTAAATAAATGGCAAATATTTTGATGGTTAAGATGGATTAACCGATTGAGTGATTTTGTTTGGTTTCTTGGGAAACACTGATCTACTTTTTATTTCACAAATTCTTTGACATTTTGGAGACCAAACAACTAATGAATTAATGAATGAATGAATTAAAATAATTCCTTCAGTCCTAAAGTGTGTACGCTATATTTAGAGTAATTTCAGCGCTTTCCCTTGCTGTCAGACAGCCGGTTAGGACGGGAAATTAAATCGTTTTATCGCTCTTTTCAAAGCCACCAGACTTCTTTCACCATTGTGATTTTACCTTGCAGAACACAGAAGTTGGGGCTCTGCCGCCCTCTCCATCGGTTAGTTTGTGTGTTTTAATTTTGAACCCCTAATAAGGTAACGGACTATGGATAAGTAAGTGACACAACCCCTGAAAAATCAGAACTACCATTTTCCATCTCCAATGTTGAGTTTTCCGATTATAAATCTGCTTAAAAAAGCTGCATACACCCAAAAAATATGTGATTCAAAACAAAGTTGGAATGCCCCGTGATAATCAAGAAGGGCTTTTCTACCCTGATGTGGAGCAAATGTTTCAGATGATTATGATGTTGACTCATAGCACAGCATGAACATCTACTGTCTCTAACGTTGACTGCAGTCAGAAAGCTTTCCAATCCTTAAAATGTCCACGTCTGCGTCTCGTTCATAGTCATAAACGAGCAGCAACAAGGGAAAGGAAGGAGCCGTCTACCTTTCGTCTTGAAAGCGAAGTTGCAGAACTTGCAGACGTACGGCCGGACGTCGGTGTGCGTTCGGATGTGTTTCTTCAGCATGCTGGGTTTCTTACAGCGGATGCCGCACTCTTCGCAGATGTATTTCCCCCGACCGCGGCCGCGCACGTAAACATAGTCCTCGTTGGATTTGTACCTGGAAGAAACAGAAAAACAGAGATTTGGTGGTGATGTGGTTCTTTTCTCTCTCTGGGAAACAGAAATAACATGTTTTACAGAAGAAATGCATATGGTTCCTTTAGGATTAGTGATCAAAAGCAAAACAAACATGGATTCCGACGTTAGGATATGACCAACTCAAGTGAGTCCACATTGTTACTTTTTTGTTTGTTTTTTTTCTTCAAATTTCTTGATGCTTTTTTCAACCTTTCAATCTTTGACGCTTTTCCCCATGTTTCTGCAATTCTTTTCAAAAATCTCTGTAATTTAAAGCTTTAGTGCGTAACTTTTTGGTAATAATGAACGTCTGTTACATTCAAGCCGTTGCCAAATGAGTTGGTACAAAGACTAAGATAATTAAGACTATCGGCTCCACACAACTCTCTCTGGATCTCTCAGTATGTTCAGAAGATCGTGGCGTCCGGCGACCTTTTCAAAAACTCGAGTGAATATTATGACCTCTTCTGAAGATTCAATTTTTTTTAATGCTCGGTGTCCTCCTTGGCTACTAGCAACTGTGTGGAGTAGGGGTGTGTGGTGGAGGTGGTGGTGGTGCACGATCACCGAAGGCTTGTATCATGTTAACGCGCCAACAGTGTTGTTGTCATTACTGAGAATTCATCATGGGGGAGACAGAAGCTACGCACTATAGTTTTATCTGAGGTACACACATAATTTCTATATTTTTTTAATTTTGGGACAAAGTCCGGCTAATGAGCTGCCAGAACCTTTTCTATTATTTAAGGATTTAGTTAGTGCTATAATATGTGTGTAGTTAACTGAAATGCATCATCAGACTCATGTTTGCTACACACAATAATAACTAATAGATTATTCTTAATCTTGTCAGGAGTTACTGGACAACTTACTTTGGGACCATTCAAACCAAACGGGGGGGGGGGATCCATTTTTGGTTGACCTGGATAAAACCCACACACATATGCAACTGTAGTTGAGATGTCTTTGTTTCAGGGGATCAGAAGCTAAAATGGGAAACAATGCAACATTCCACCTCTGGGTTTTGTGTTTGTCGTCTTCATGGTGTCCTTTTTTTCTTTATTCTAAAAACAGATAACCACAGTCCTCCCTCCAGTCCAACTTATCCTTTCAAAAGACTTAAAAAAAAACGGTCAGGCATGGTTTTCTGTTCCAAAAGAGGCTTCGAGTGAAACAGCGGACATTTGGCAGCAGGATCAGTGCATAAGTCCGTCTGTCTGTCATGGAGGGAAATTACCACCAACCGCCAGTCAAATGCTCGTGAATGCAGTCTGTCTTTGCTCTGCTGTCAGAAGCCTCCCATTCAGCTTCTTTATTTTTCATGCAAAATCTCCTCTTAGTGGTGAAAAAGCGGCTGGTTGAACTGTGTCGTTTCCTGTCCTGTCTGCACTAGGTAAAGGGGAGTTCAGGGCCTCGTGTGTTAAAGGCGGTCAAACACCAGGAACATCAAACAACCCGTCTGCATCGGAGAGGGCAAGTTTTCTCTTTCAACTGCGCCGCCGAGTGGGAAAGACCTCTGAACGCTTGTCTGAGTCGAGACGTTTACACAGCTGCGCCCAGTTATGAAAATGAATTATGATGATTGTTTTGTTGTATTTGATTTCATTCACAGCACACGGCATGATCATGAAGCAGATTCTCTTCCAAAACTACTGGAACTTTTCACGGGAGACACAGACGTAATGGGTTTGTTTTCTCTGTCAAAACTTGCACTTTGGGGATTTCTTTCATCCAGAAAGACTTGGACACTGTGTGTGTGTTTCTGTGCATCTGATTGCTTATTACTTGTATTCATGTTGTTTATGTAAGTGCATGTGCGTGTATGTCTTTGCCCTTTAGCCCTGTTTCTATGCTTTCATCCACTTATTGCTTCTAAAGTGTCCTTTGGGGACAAAAGGGAATTACTTCACTGTCTGCTGCATTTAATAACTCCCTGCATGTGTGTGTGTGTGTGGGTGTGTGTGTAGTGTGTGTGTGTGTGTGTCTTCACCGTCTGTTCCATTTAGTAACCTTGGTCTCACTGGCTCTACTGTAAGAGCATAAAACATTATGAAACGGTAGGAATGTCTCAAAATACAGAGCTCTAACTCCTTCATACAGCCTTTACATGACCATTTAAGGCTTGTTTTAGGACCCATTCCTGGGTCTTCTACACAGGGAAATAAGATTTATGTGACTTTAATAACTTGATAAATAATAATCAACAATCTTCTTTGCTTCATTGCTATCAAACAAAACCTTTTATTGCCTCTATTGTCAAAAGGAAAAACATTTCACACCTCACAAGAGATCTCTAAAAGTAGGACCGGGTGTGGTTTTGAAAATTTCTTTTTCCATACTTTACTATGGTACTTGAGTCTTTCAACAAATCCCTTAAAAAATTGGCAAAATTAGGATTTAAATCTGAAAATATCTAATCAAAGAAAAAGAAAAGATTAGTACACATCTGAGCAAATATTCAACGCCAGCTTTTGGTACTCAATACTCAGTTCTTAGGTAGTAATAAGTTGCACTCTCATATTTTATATCTTATTTTAAGTTGTGTCCTCAGTCCTATGGGTCAAAAACAAAAGTTTAAATGCTTTATCATCGGCAGGCGGCCACATCATTTAGTTATGGAATAAGATTTCAGTTATGCTCCAAACTTTTGAATAATGAAAAGTATGTTGTTATGAGTGAGATACATTGTTATAAAACACAACACAGTAAAACGCTTATAAAAAAAATCTAATAAAACCTCTTTTAACAAAATAAGTAAATAGTAATGTTGCTGATGCCTTTAAAATTCAACTAATGAGGGACAGATCTCACTTCACACCAGTCTATAAAAGTGAGAGCGAGAATAATGAAAGCCGACGTCCAATAACAGCGATGCAGCTCAAGTCGTTGGCCCTTGGGTTCACCAGGCTCGGGCTCTTGGCCTGACTCACACAGGCACAGAGGAATAGGTTGTAAAAAGATAAGTCTATTTTTATTTATTTTTACCTAAGAAGATTTTCCTATTAATTATGCTGAAACAGATGTCCTTAAAGTTCATACACAAGTCATCTGTGCTCAGATTGGTTGAATAATGAGCTGTGAGGGTAAAACAAGTAATTACATAGCTCAGTATTTTGTGAGTTAGAGGCACCAATGTCTTATTTTTGTTATTGATTATTTTTTAGTTTTACTTACTGATGCATTCCTCTTTTAATTACCTTTGAATGTCTTTTTATTTATTTATTTGAGAGTAAAGAGAGAATTGTAATTAAAGCACCCATATTCTGATAATTTTCAGGTTCATAATTGTATTTTTAGGTTGTACCAGAGTAGGTTTACATGGTTTCATTTTCAGAAAACACCATATTTTTGTTGTACCGCACATTGCTGCAGATCCTGTTTTCACCCTGTGTGTTTAGGTCTCTGTTTTAGCTCCAGAGTGAGACATCTCACTTCTTTACTATTGTTGTTGGGAGCTGCACATGCTCAGTAGCTCGGTAAGATCCCATCAGCTAGATAACTCTTTCTCCAACTTTGATCAGACCAAGTCAGGATTAGCTGGGAGACTTCTTCTAGACGAGGGCCACTCAAGTATGTGTTGTAGCAGTGTTTTTCCATTGAGAACGAGCTAGCATGTGCTACGGTTAGCCAACTTGTCTCGGCTAGTGACGTAGAAAGCCGTGCAGCTTTTGAACAGCTCACCCAGAGACTGAAGACAGAGGACATTCAGAAACCGGATCTCACTCAAAACAGCATGGATGTTGGTTTTTTTCCAAGTTAGTTTACGTGTGAAAGCACTGGAGACACAAAATAACACCCCAAATCCCAGAAAATTAGATTTTTTTCATAATAAGGGCACTTTAAAGCACTTTGTACCGATGTTGTTAAAAGTTCTGGATATAACTGTTCATGTAATCAACATCTTGAGATCTTGAGCTTGCTATCACAGTCAGACGTTGCTTTGATCGGTAGGTTGATTGATGGGGTCTTGACTGTGAAAAGAATCATAATGTTTGGATTTGGGTCTCTAGCCTTCTCAGTTTCTGCTGGTAGTTTTAGAAATCCCAGATCCAAATCACTGTCAAAACCTGTCAATTATTCCTTAAAGAAGTGATATCTGCGCACCAGATGTGACTGAAACTCATTTTGAGATATGTACAAAGAAACCAAACAAGAAACAGAAATTATATGAATCATACCAAAGATAAATCTATCTATAAAAGATTCATTTGTATGTTATCCTGCATTAGGATGTCTTCATAACGTTTTCCTTTGATACTTGACTTTCAACTCTTATTAGGATTAAAATTATTTAGTGCAGAATTTTAAGTAGTATTCCAAGTCACAGAAACGTAAACGTAGACTTTCAGTAACAGACTTTCAATCTGCCCTCTGGTCTAAGGTAGGATGAAACAAACTGTATGTTCTGGGATGTACTGTACAAAGCAAGGGCAGCTTAACAGTTTAAATGTCTAAAAAGGCAAATGTCCTGTGTATCATCCAGATTTTGTGTAGGCCAAAACATGCCAATAAAAACTCCTAGAAAATATGTGTGTTGTTCATCTTGGTCACTAGAATAGTGAAAGTGATTGGACTGGTGTGTGTGTTTGCAGGACGTACCCGCCTTCGAAGATCTTGATGCGAGTCGGTTCAGTGGCGGGCTGTTTGACCGAGACCTCCTTCTCTACCTGCTCCTCCTTCGAACGGTCCCACGACACAACTCCTTTCATCTTCCTCCCATAATTACCAACATCAACTGGCATCAGCTCTGGTTTCAGCTAGAGATGAGATAAGAAGAAGAAAAGCGGGGAGAGAAGTAGCATGAATTATCCTTTCACACTTCCCGTGCGTGTGCAGTGTTTCCTCTATGTTGATATGTTGATGGCGGCCCGCCAATTTCCGCCACCATAGTATAGGGAAAACGCAAAACAGGGTTTACACTGTGTATACCTCCTCTCCTTCAGCTGTTTATGAAAAGTCATAAAGTTGTGATTACGTAACTCAGCAGAGCCGTCTGCTCTACTGAACTCAAGCAAACTGTCCTTCGTTAAAGCAAAGTGACAAACAGGAACATAAGCAAGGAAACAACATGAAATCCTTGCTACAATTTATTGAAAAATTGCATTGTGCACACTGAATTGGATGAATTTGCTGTTTTTTCGGACCCCAGATGAGACAAGAAGCTACCGTTAGCGTACGCTGCAGTCCCTCACAATACAGCGGGGAGTCCCCCTCCCCGCTGTATTCCTCCGACACGCTGTATCAACGTTAGCTACTGTTTTAAAACCGGTGTCCAGGTTAGTGGGGGTGCATTCCTCTCAAAACCAACATGAAAAACATGGCTAGTAATGTTCACTCAACGTTATGTTAAACTGTGTGTAAAATGTAAAATCACCGGTTTCAGGTAACTCCCCTACGGTACAGTCTATTTGTTGGATGTTTTCAAGGTAACAGTCGGAAGCTAACATTAGCAGATAAGCCCGTTGACAGCGACGTTATTGTTCATATTTTGGAACAATGTTTCTGTTCGTAGTCGTTATAGTGACTGAAAGTGTAATGTGAGATGCTAAAAAGTTTAACTACACGCTGTTTTCAGGTAATATTAATTATTGACGTTGAAAACCAAAAAAGTTGAGTACAGTTGAGGCGAGTGGAGTAAGTGCCATGCAGTGGAAAAACGGCAAATGTGTGGTGTAGCCAGACCTTCTTCCAGTCTGGCATTGCAAGACTTTTACAGGACGTACCTGATCAAACCTCAGCTTCCAGGCAACAGATGACACCAGCTTTCCGGAGCTGGGTGGCGACATGGCGGCAGTTGAGTACATGGAATCGGTGTTTCTCCTCTGTTTGGACCTCAGCAGGGCCAGGGCAGCCTTGGTACTAAGGTTCAGAGGATTGGGGTTGTATGAGCTTACACACCACGAGTTGTAGACAGAGCTATGCGAGGCAGTTTGGATGCTGTTGGGTTTGGTGTAGTTCAGGAAACACCAGCTGACTCGGCTCATAGTGCGCAGGCTTGGGAACTGGAAAAACTGCTCAGCCACATCCGTGAGTAGCAAAGTCTGGCCCACTGCTTCAGATAATCCTGCGCTTTGTTTGGCAGCTAGCTGAACCAGCATGCTGACAGGAATTTTATTGGGTCTAGGCTGATTTGTGTTGTCATTGTCGTCTGCGTCGCTAGAGGACACCATGGACTGGGGGCTGGAGTTGGGCTCTGGGACTGAATCGTCCACATCGAGCTCCTCTGGGGAGTCCCGACCACCTGAAACTGGGGAGCGGTCTGTGACAATCTGGAGAGGAGGAGTGAAGCTCTCGGCCCGGGGGACATCAGGGAGGTGAGGGGCAGAGGAACGGACAGGAATGGTTATCTTGGTGGCAACTGGGAAGTCACTTAGTGGAGGAGAAGAGGACATCCTTTCAGAATCATCCATGGACCCTTCGCTCTTCAGGCAAGCTCGCTGACCTCTGCCCTGCCCCTTTTCAGGTTTGCTACAGCTTTCAGTTCCACTCAGCTCCACTGCACTCATCTCCTTAACAATCTGCCCATACATCCTCTCTTCCTTTACTCTTTTCTGCTGCTTAGTCTCGATGAAGAGCTCCAGAGAATTGGTGGGGGAAAGCATGCGCTTGCTGCCTCCAACTCCCGATCCCGAGGCATCTGTTGTGGATATGGTGCCTGACGTTAGTGACAGTGGGATCCCTGTATTCAGGAATTGCTCCTGTAGTGAATCAGGAACCTTGCAGCCTTGGTAGTGCAGCGTTGTGCCATCCATCTGTCCGAGGAAGTGTGATAGGTTGAAGCCTGTCCCGTTAATGCCTCCTCCAATTCCTCCAGGTGGTTTGCTGGCACTCACAGCGCACACTGGAGACGGCATGTTGCTGCTGTCTGCAATGCCCGGCCTGGCTGAACGTGTGGCTATCAGCTGGCTAACACTGGTGTACATAACACTACCGTAGGATGGCACATTAGTTTGGATGCGCACAGGAACCATCATACCAGGCAGAGAGGACTGGGAGCTCAGGTTCTGTGTGGCAAAGACAGGTTGGACCTGCTGTAGAAGCATGGAGGTGGTGGTGGACGTGAGCAGGGAGTGCTTGGAGGTGAGAGAAGCAAAGTTTTGCTGTGTCTGCTGGGACATTGGAGAGGTGCGAGACGAGAAAGACGCAGGGTAAACTTGTGAGCCAGGGTTTTCTGATTTCCCGTCATGGGGCTGCTGATCGTGGATTTGATGCAGGGCGTGGAGCGGTGGTTGTTTGTGGAGTGGGTGTCCAGACAGGGAGCCTGGGGATCGGATGTGGAGTTTTTGGAGTTGTTGCTGGGCCTGGAGGGTCAGCTGCTGTCTGGGTGCCTGACTAGCCTCCTGACTCCAGAACAGACCTTGTTGCTGGTAGGATAGGAAAGGGGGACCACTTGGGTACTGCTGGATTACTTCCTTGTTCATGACCTCATGACCTGGATATTCTCCCTCCGATGACGAGCCTTGGGCCTGCAGGCGATGCTGATTGGACCTATTATGGAGAAAAGATGTAATATTCTTATTTGTCTCCAAATTAGGTATTATAATAGTAGAACCAGCTGGAGAAGCAGCATAAATGATAGAGACAGAGCGCATTTAAGTCCTGCTTCCACCAGAGGAAAAAAAGTCTCTCTGTTGACCTTGTATTACATGAAGATGTCTCCTTGTCAACTACGTCTTCTAGCATACAATAGAAAAATGCCTAAAAGCTGCTGTGTGGTGGGATGCACTACAAGCAATGTGAAGAACACATAACTTTAGTTTTTAAAAGCTGCCAAGTCTAATCAGCAGGAAGAATAGGAAGATTATAGGATACTGACACTAAGTTAACTTTATGCACAATATTACATGCTTAACTTCAGGAACACAATTAGCCTAAAACCGAAAATTGAATATTTGACTAGCTAACAAAAAGCCTGCTCCAAACGTAACATCTGACGTATTGTTAGCTAAGTGTCAGGATCCCAGTGTCCCCATTCTGCCTGCTGATTCCTCACGACTGTATCCACATTTGTCTTCCTAAAAGCTTTCAATGCAACAGCTTAAAAAAACTTACGGTATTGGTTCTTTACATTGTTGGTAGTGCATCCCACCACACATCAGCCTTTATGCATTTTTCTATTATTTGCTAGCAGATGAATTGACGATGAGGAACCTTCACAAAATACAAGTCAACGGAGTGTGGGCGTGGCTTTCCAAGTTTGCTCTGTCTCCAGAGCAATTGTTTTAGTTTAGTACTAGCAGTCATGAATAAAGATACCAATACATGTGCATTTTGTCCATTCCATCACGGCTAAATAAGAAGGTCTATTAGCAATTTTAGGGTTGCATTGACTGTCTTACCGGCCGTACAGAGGTTCGTCCTGCAGGCTGTCCTCACTGATACTGTGCTGGAGGGAATGCTGGTGGTGCTGTTGGTGTTGGTGAGATCCTACACCTGTGCATAAAACATATGAATATAATGTATGTAACTCATTTTGAAATGAAATTCTTCCCTTCAAAATAAATCCCATATAATAGTCCCATAATGTATGGCTTAATGATTTGAATGTGGTCCAAACACTTTTTTAACAGCTGTGGTTTATGGAAGGGATTCAGTATCTCCACTGACGTTTCATTAAATGCTTCTATAAAGAGTTTTAAGCCGAGAACCAAGGCAATCAGCTCAGAGATGAATCGTGACCATAGGACATTTGATTTTGAAAACGTCACAAAAGGCAAAGGTACAAGAATGTGTACAGAAACAATCATGGACTTCTATGGTAGAAGCTCGATCTAGCGTTCACAGGTTCAGTAAACATTTCCATGGTAAGGGTTAGCGTTAGTAGAGAAACACTCCAACATGTTCTATGCAATTTGAAATTTGAAAGGTTTTGGAAAGTATCACAAATGATTAAGCAACTATAGATTATGTATCAACCCAGCATTTGCTATAATGCAAGGCCTACCTCCAGCGCTACTGCCAGCTCGCTTGGTTCTGCTGGCAACATCGCTGCTGCTATGGGGGGATCCTGTTGGACCAGGCCATGCCCCATGCTCCAGACTCTCCTGTTTGATTAAGATCTCAGCCCCCCCTGGTTCCTGGATGACTGCCTCTGGATAAACACTCAGGGATGCCTGTCACATGTAATGTAAGCAGGGAAGTTAAATTGGTCAGTAATTATGAAATTAAATGTGGTGATACTCATTCAGTACAGTATGTAAGCCTCAGTGTAGGTGCAGGGTTGGGTTAAATTTGGATGAAGCACAGTAGGTGGATGTTCAGGTTATTTTCTGTCTACCCGTAGGTAGATTTGTTTTGCAGCAATAATATGACATCCGTTATGACACAAAACTATAAAAACATACTTCAAATGGATACAAGAACTTCAAAGCTGATACAAATACTCAATGATCTACCAAGCAGGACAGTGAGAGAGAGAGAGAGAGAGAGAGAGAGAGAGAGAGAGATAAATAAGTGAAATAAAACCATTCATTTGAATATTTTCTCAAATAAAATCAAGGTAAAAGCAGGTTTAAAACCAAATTCAAAAATTGTTCCTGTCCTATTTTTTTCTACAGCTTGAGGGCCATTTCACCATTTGGTTTAAAGAGTTCTGCTCATAAAGGATGCATGAGACATCCTGAAAACCAGATAGTAAAACTGTAGTGGATCCTTGGTCCTTACTGAGCCCCCTTTTTTTACATGACAATAGTAGTTTTTTTTTTTATGCTACCTGTCGGACAAGATATCCACGCCGGCGTTCTTTCATTGCTGAGGCACTGGAGTATATCTCTCCCTGTCTGGAGGAGGACAAGCTCCCATAGTCAAAGGATTTGCTGCGCATTTCAGGCAACTCTGTGGGCAGCGTGCATGGCGCCTGCTCCGATGAAGACCTTCTCATCTCCCTCTGCTGGTGGTGGCTGGAATGACCAGTGCCAGGTACCGTCAGGAACTCCGACTGCTTAGGTCCACCACCAGATGCCAATAAGTCATCCTGGTTCAAAATCACAAAGAAAAGTATTACATTTAGACCTACTGGGAGCATGCTGTATACTATAGGCGCTGCACAACATAGCCAATAAGTTTTGTTACGATAATGTCCCTTAACCTTTGTAGGACCAGTGCTACTAGGGCTCATTAAGAAACTTGAAAGTATTAAACATAGAGTACCTGTTTGGTGGGTGAGAAAGACTTGAGGCCTTCCTCTCTGTCAAACGACATGGAGAAGGAAGAAGAGTGGGACAGGTTGCTCTCCTGACTGGGGCTGCGAGAAAGGCTAGTGCAGGTTGACTCAAAGCTTGATTCCCCTGATGAGTGCTCCATATCTGCCAGCCGCAGCCTCTTCTTCTTGGGCGGGAGCTTTTCCGATGGCATCTGGGCGAGTGTGTCACTCCTCTGTGGCAGCTGGAACTCCTCCACATGCTGCGGCTGCTTCTCCGGCTCCTTGATCATCGGGGTTTCTGCATCTTTCTCAGGCTTGTCTGGCTCCTCCGTCACCCTGATCTCAGGAACTTGGATGTTGGGTTGTCGAACTAGCTTGTGTGGGATGTGATAAGGCTGGCCAGGTGATGCTGCGGCTGACGAAGACGAGAGGGAAGCCAGGTCACTGTCACTTTGCAGCTGCTGCTCCATGCTCTCTGTCCTCAGTAGGGCAGATTCAGGACTCAGAGCATCTTCAAAGATCTCTGTGTCAGACTGTTCAGAGAACTGGCTCGATGGAGCTTTATCTGAAGGATGATATCCTGGCTGCTCAAAGGACTCTGACTTCTCAAAGGAATTTGGCCGGCTGAGGGAGTTGGTGTGCTGGATGACTGATATGACATTCCCCGCTGTCTTCCTGCCCTCAGAGTCAGGAAACAGTACATTGTCCTCAGAGCAAATACTGGTACATGTATCAAAGCTGTCAGACTGGCTTTGAGCACTGTAAAGAGAGCCTTTCCCCGTTGGTGTGCCTCGTGAGCCATCAAAACTACCTTTTTTAGACTCATAGTCTCCGATCATCTCCACTGAACCGCTACAGCTACTATTGTGCCCAGGGCTGTCCTCTTCATCCCCAACACTCTTCTCTTTCCTCCTTTTTCTTGTGGCTATTTCTGACATGCTAACTTTAGTACCATACGGGCTGTAGGCAATGTGCTCCTGGACTCCCGGGACGCCTGGGTTGCGCTCAGCAATCTTCATACCCAGAGATGAAGCTAAATGCTTGGGGATGTGTCCATGGCCCTCAGCCTCTCCTACATGGGCTTCGTTGGCCGAATGTTCAAATGCAGCCTGTCTCCTGAGTCGGCGCCCTGGTGGGTAAAACACATCATCCGTCGTCATCATCTCATCGAAAGAGTGGCTGCCCCGAATCGCTGGGGGGACACTTAGGTTAGGAGGGGAAGAAGTTGGCATGGAGTTACTCCTAATGAGGGTCCCGGAATCAGATGGAGGCTCCAAAAGGCCTGTACTGCTTTGACAAGGTCCTGTTGGATATTGCTTGGGATCTCCAGAGATTCCTACGTCACCTCTGAAACAGATAGGATCCTCAGCTATCTTCCCCATGTCTAGAATAGCACCTGGTTGCTTTAAGCTAGCTAGGCTGGGGTCCGCCCCTGCCATGCCCACTGTGATAGACTGTCGGGATCTGGAGTTGGGTCGGTAGTACCAAGTCCGACCAAACATAATCTCTTCGTACGTCTTTACATTAGTATTTGGAGGGCTGATCTGCTGATCTGCACTCTCAGAGCGTGAAAAGTAGCCAGAGTCTGTGCTGCCTTTGCTGTGAGGACTGAGTAGGTTCAGGGACTGGGTCATGGCAGAGTCAGACTCCTGACCTTTTTTCTCATTCAGCCTCTGGGCCAAACGTTCTTTGATGGTAGGGGAGTCATCCAGTGAGTGCGCTCTCCCGCCAGCATGTGATGAGAAGATGTGATGTGACCCCTTTATGTCTTGAAAGGGGGGGCACTCCATCCCTGTGGAAGGGACTCCCCCAGGCTTTGGGACAATAAGAATAGGCACTTTTATAGACCCGACCAGCAGCTCTTCAGCTGAGTCTGCATATGCTGGTTCCACACCACCTGCATAATAAGAAAGAGTAGAGCATGATATATAGAAAAGTAAAGTTGAGAACAAATAAACAGTAAGATTTTAAGCAAAAAATAAGACGTGTAGCGTATGAGTGCAGTTGCAGTTTAAAACATATATATATATATACACATATACATATGTATATTTTTTTGCTTTTTCAGGTTATAATCATTAAGAAAAAATAGTCCATATATAGCAGTAGTTTATGAGTTCAAAACATTAAAATTTACATAACTAATGATTTCACTGAGATGAGAACATTTTAAGATGACCTGTATTCTTGTCAGCTTCAAAGGGGATCTGCGGGATGGGACTATCTTTGTCCGTCAGCATGGTGGAGCCCTCCACACCTTCCTCATCTGTGTCGGTACTCTGCTCTCCGTCTGAGTGGACTTCGGCCTCGCCCACTGGGGACCCCTGGTCCATGTCCCCGCTGCGGGCCACAGCTAGCTCTGAAAATGGTACGAGTCCAGCCTTGATGGCATGAGCGTGGGACTTGCGATGCTTGTAAAGGTTGCTCTTGGTTTTGAAGGAAAAGCCACAGGGTACACAAGGATATGGCCTCTCACCAGTATGCGAGCGGATGTGCTTCTTCAAGACGCTGGGCTTGGCACAAGCTCGTCCACAGTAGTGACAGATGTACTTACCAGGCTTTTTCGGCTTCTGCTCCTTTTTGCTATAGCCCTCCTCTCCAGGCTCAGGGCCTGACTGAGAATACTGTCCAAAGGAGCTGGGTAAACTGGGAGATTTCTGGCGGGGAAACCTCCCTCCCCCAGCCCCATGAGGATGAGTGTGTCCTGGGTGTCCTACAGGGTACAAGTCATCCGAGGGCAACTGGCCAGCAAATGGCCAGGCATGAGGCTCTAAACCTGGCTGGGGTTTGGCTCCTGAGAGGAAGCGCTCAGTTTGGGGGTGCTGAGGGTACGGCTGGCCGAGTTGGTAGGAGTATCCCCCTGGGAACCCCTGAGGAAAGGGCCCTTGGGGGTCTTGAGATGGCGGACCTCCCATGGCCCGAACTGCAGAAGGTCCAGTTAGCAGCTTCCCAGAATTCCCCGTAATTGCGTACTTCTGCTGGGGTGCTGATCCCCCCATGGCACCACAAGGCAAACTCTCACGGTGTTTTGCCTCTGGGTCAGCAAAAGTGCTTCGTTTGGTGGTAGCAGAGGGCTCGGACGCCCACTTTCTTTGCAGAAGCGCCTTCTCCTTCACTGGATCCTTATTTGAGCATCGCTGCCCTGCAGCAGCTGATTCCCGCGCCTCCATTTTCGGGAAGCTCTTCTGTGGGTTTAGAAGAGGAAGGAGAGAGGGGATGGTGGGGGAGTTGGGGGGGGGTGGGTTCTGGAGGGTTACAAGGTCCCACAACTACCAGGCATGATAGCTGAATCTTTGAGGGCTGCCAACAAGTTCAAAGAAACAGGAAGTACCCGTCCATTGCTGAAATAGACTGATTGTAAAACCCGGTTGGAAACAGGAATCAGGAAGTGGAAATAAAAGGGGAACTTTAGTGGATAACATCAGAAATGTTTCCCTCCGTTGGCCATTTTGTAAACACTAATGTTGCTGTGCGTCGTTTTCTGTCCAGTTTATCTAACGACAGAAGAATCCTTGAGTGATCTGGAGAGGACACGAAGAGAAGAAACATGTTTGTGGACTTCTTGCATGCAATTTAAGTTAACAGTAAATCAAGGTTACCAACATATTGAGTGCTATCAAAGGGTAAATACTAACTTTTCTACAGGGAAAAGTGCTTGTAGATCCTTTCTTTAGCTTCAAAAGTCTTCCAGTTTTCTCACCAAAAGACCTGCACCCGAACAAAAGAGAGAAAAAGCAAATTACTTTTATGCAAATTTATCCATTAAAACAATCCAAAGCTCAATAATGGTAGAGATGACAAGTTAACCTACAGCCTGATGTCTCCCTCTTACCATACTTTGGTTTTGTGTTGAAACTTTATACAATAAGATGTTACTTTTTGGCTGCTAAGTGCAACACAATACACTTTGTACAGAGAGGACTCATTATGTTGTCAAGTACGTGCCTGATGTGCGGATGTAAATGTCATTGATTGCTCAGTTAGTTTCTTCACACTGGAATCCATCTGTGCTTTTAGCCTTTTCCGCCCCTTCCTCCTGCCTGCCTCCCTCCCTCCCTCCCTCCACTCAATGAGTCACCGATGCAAAGCAAACCCACGCTGTTCCTAAAAAGACACAAAGGCTTATAAATAGAGTTGTGGAAGTGACGCTGGAGTGTCATAATGTGTGTAGGCGTCTAAAAAGGCCAAGTCGAGAGAGCGGAGCACCTATCAGCGCTGGCAACGTTCCTTCCTCTCTTGATGATGGTTTGATCTACTTGGTCGCTCAAAAAGCAAACTAGAGAACACACACACGCAGATACAGTACTTGCAGGCATTGCATCTGCACTGCAAACACTGCAGCAGGCACAGTATATGTGTGTGTGCTTCCGTTGTTTAACGTTTCTCAACCACACCAACACCTGACAGCAGAGAGCCGCAGAGCGCGCGCGCACACACACACACAAACACACGTGCTGAAGTTGCATTTTTGCTTTGTATTTCCTCATCTCAGGATTTAAACAACCTCCCTCGTACTCTGATTGCAACACAATATATACACACACACACAGTGCGGCCTTAGTGCTGGTAAGCAGGCCTCGATGACGTGTGTGTCTGGGGGCCCAACGTGAGATCTAAGAATAGCAATTGAGGAAAACATGCTGTATTTTTAGAAGCAGGAATGTTAACTTCGGGCAACCTTGTGTTTTCACACGCACGCACACACACACACACACACACACACACACACACACACACACACACACACACACACGCACACACACACACACAAAACAGCTCAGACCTGGGTCATATTTTTATGTTTCCCATGGTGTTCAGAGTGCAAGAATGTGGCCTGAAACCCAAAGGACTGTTAGGAACAACAGGTTTTCATGTGGGCTTCAAATTCAAGATGATTGGTTAGCAGGACGGTCAGCTGACAGTGGTGATGACTTAGAGGTTAAGTTGGTACTAACAATGAAGTGTGTGGTAATATTCCCTTAAGGGTGAAACACACCAGTATCGTAGCGTCATGGCTTATGTGTCATTTAACGCCTGTGGCACATATCGGATGCCTTGCACACACAGAAGAGGAAATGGAACAGAAGCTCAGGTTCAGAAGGTTAAAAACCAGGCCATGTAAAGTTTGGTTTGGACTACAATCAGGTTTAGTGTTAATCTACAGAAGCAGCACTAGACATTTATAAAACAGACATCTTTTTCATTTAAACATGTAATGTTTTCTCCTTAATTCATGACTCTGTTTTTCTCATAGGGCTGTCCCCTTGTAGTAGACTTGTCGACTAATCAGTCTAATCCGTCATTTTCAAAAGTTTTTTATGCTGAATGCTTATGCGCACATCTCTGTAACATCATCTGTGCTTTGCAAGATTCTTTGCTAAAAAACTCACATCTGTCGATAAAATCAATTAACCGCTTAGTCGATAAAATCATAATTGTTAGTTGACTAAGAGTTTCTGTAAACGAGGACAGCCCTAAAGCCTTTTTGCACCAGCATTGCTTTATTCAACGCGTCCTATCATCTAACACCCCGCAGGAAGAAATGGGAGTCACATCCGGAGCATAAACCCAAGAACATATCATCACTCTGATCCCGTATTGCTGTAAGAGGTACATCCAGACATTACATGTCATTTCATACTACATGATAGTATTGAGAATGATGGGTTGGAGGCTTTTATTTGATTGAAATTTAGCTAATTGTCTACATAGCTTTATCTCTCATTCTTCCTATTTTCAATGCCATAAATTTGACCAAATGTGTTTCTGCTGCAGGCTGTAGCCTTTTAAAAGAGATCGTTTTCACACACCCAAGATGACTTTAGCGACCAACTTGAGAGTAAAATATATATACAATGAAAGCTGGACTCACCAACAGAAAGTTCAACCTCTTTGTTATTTCAACAACAGCCACATGTAGCGTCCCGAGTACTGATTTCTGGCTGGAAAAGCTTAAATTTCAAACACTTACTGTAACGTTTGCTGCCATTAAGGCTGGCTGCTTTACTCTCTGTCATAACACACACCTCGACATCTATCTGACCTCCTGACACACACACACACATACACACACACATAATAACCCAGCAGGAAGTTTGACCCTAAAACATGCAGATAATTTGTAGTTAAACTCTGTTTAACCTTACTTATGGTTGACTAGTTTTGTAATAAAAAATTTAAAAAAGTGTTGAATGGCTGCAGTCTGCAGAGTGAGTGGGAGCGTCTAGTGAATGGCTTACATAAAGCTTTATTCATACATGCACCGACACAACCTGCCCCAGTTCCTGTGCGTAGGAGTGACATAGCTCTACTGGTGTGAGTGTGTATGAGCGTGGGAAGTGTGAATGCCAGCTGTGTGTACGAGTGTGTGTTTGTGTGTGTGTGTAGGCTGGCAAAGGGCATGAAGAGACCCTCAAGTTGTAGATAGGTCAAAACGAGGCGCGTTCAGAAGCTATTCTCATAGAGGTAAAAATATTTAGGCATACAAACACACACACACACACACACACACACAGACACACACACTCACACAGAGTGAGTTATATGAACTCTTAAAATAACCGGAATTACTTAACATCAGGGAGCAGAGATCGGATGAGTTTCCATAGACATGGAAACAGATCTATGTGGTGTTTCAGAGCCTTTCTTAGCTCCTTTTTATGTTCATGTGTAGGCAAACTGAATGATCCAAGCACTACAGTGTGTCACGAATTATCCAATCACAACCACGCTCTTCCAAAAACAGGTGTGATTGTAAGGAAACGTTCACGAAGCATTGGGATCTGTCCGCTCAAATTGCATTATTTTTTTTTTTCAGGATACCCCAAAACCCCTAGTTTTCAACGAACAAAAGAAGGCAATGTTTTCAGCTGGGTGGCCGGGTTGGCTCAGTGGGTGGAGGAGGCGCACATATACCTCCAGGTTTCCCCTTTCTCACCTAGCTGTCCTATCAAATGACAAGCTCCCCAAAAAAATTAAAACAAATATTAACACATTACAACCTTGTCGACATGATAAAACCACAGTAGTATTCCAGTTGAAATCACAGTAGTCAAAGCATTACTGTAAACAAAAAATCACTGTAAATAGTAAAGTAAACTCCTGTATTTTTACTTTTTTATCTTATGTTGTGTTTAGCTGTTTTGTTCTTACAATGAATACATCAAATACTGTAAATGGAAGTACGGTAACTTTACTGTAAAAGGAATTCACAGTAACGTGCTGGACAATTGTTGCCAGCAAGTTAAATTTGTTACAGTTTGGATTTAACAAAATGTATTAATCTATCTGATCAAAGAATGAGTAAACAATGTTAATAGTCTGAACAGATTTGTAATGTCATCTTTTGATGCAAAACCACCTTCGACCAGTGACAAAAAAGTACCGTGGCTTGACATCCCTACCGAATTATTCAATACCACAAGAATCTCTGAGGAAAATATTTGTTGAATCAAAATGTTTGCAATACAATGTTCTTGTTCCAAGCTTTGGGCTCTTTGCAGAATCAATTTTGTCTTGATTATCCTTTGGTTTCCTTTCCGAAACACCCGCTCCGCATACAGAGCGACAGTGCTAGAGGCTATCTCGACCGAGTCTCAGCATCAGGACTGTCTTCAGACCTCTTGTGCTCCACGATACAGATGTTAAATGGAAACAAGTTGATACACAAGAGAGTCAAGAGAACTGAGGTGCATGCAGGTATGTACAAGTACACTCGTACACACACACACACACACACACACACACACACACATATGCCCAACCCCTGGAGGTACGAATACTGTGTGGGCATCAACCATGCAGTACGAACAGAAGGTTGTGTGTGTGTGTGTGTGTGTGTGTGTGTGTGTGTGTGTGTGTGTGTGAGTGAGTGAGTGAGAGTGAGAGAGAGAGAGAGAGACAGAGTGTGGTGCTTTATGAAGTGTGTGGGAGGCTGTTCAATCCTTATTGGGCTAAAGGCACTCTCTCTTTCTCTCCCTCTCTGTCTCTCTCTTTCACTTCATTTCATTCAGCCTCCGTGGAATGTCAGTCGGGAATGATGTTGCCAAAACGACAAGATAATAGATCAACATTTGTGCAAATCCCCGTCCCTCCTTGTCTCAATATCAGTATGTGTGTGGTTGTGTGTGTGTTTCAGATCAGGGTTGTGGTGCATTCATCTCTCTCTAACACACACACAGACACACACACAGACACACACACACACACACAATAATCCCTCTCCTACAGTGTCATGTTCAGATATGCAGTAGATAAGCCTCTCATTTACTTTCAATGAAAGGCCTAGACGAGGGCAGAGAGCTGGCTTCTGGTAACTGTGTGTGTGTGTGTGTGTGTGTGTGTGTGTGTGTGTGTGTGTGATGGCTAGTTATTCTTAAATTGGCCCGCTGGGGTGCCGCATACCAACGAGAATTGTTGGAATTCCTTCGACACAAAAACAGAGACAAAGTATCTGTGGGTGTATGTCTTTGTCTTGCCCTGTCTGTCACTGTTTTCCATGTACAGTATAATCTATTTTGAATCAAAAAACCATAAGCATAACACAAATAAACAGGAAAACAGAAAGGAAAGCATGATACAGGAGAAGACATGAGGAGACAAGTATGCAGTAAAGGCGAGAGGGACACTAGGGAAGAGCACAAGGGACACTGGATGAAGCAGAAATAAATCACCTAGGAAAATAGGTTTAAAGGATGCTGTGGAAGGAAAAAAGGAGACAAAAAAGTAAAGGAACAAGAACACAAGAGAGGAAACAGCTAAAAGTAAGAATTAAGGAGTGGAAATGGAAGGAAGAATGAATGAGAGGGAACATGCAGACAAAGTGGAAAATGATAAAGAGAAGAGAAAAGAAAAAGACTACAATAGCAGAACAAGAAGAGGACAAGTAAAAAGGAAACACACAGCCAAAAAAGGGAACAAGGCTAAAAAAGAAGGATACATTATGAGGGAACAAGAACACAACAAAGTTAGGACAAAGGACACAGCTGAGAGGCTAGAAAAGGAATCAAATGCAGACAAGACAAAGGACAAATGAAGAAAGAAGAATACAAATGAGAGAACCAGGACACACAAAAAGACTAAAAGTAATGATAAAGGGGAGAGGGAAAGGACACAGGAGAGTTAACAAGGAGAAAAAAACAAAACAAAAAAGTGTCCAAGGATGCAAGGACAAAAAGTCCATGCAGTGGTGCAGAGATGAGGAAACAAAGACAAAAATAAGGCAATACAAACAAAAATACAAAACAAAGGGACCAGATGTAGGGAGAGGACAAAGCAGATGCATTAAGGACTCAGGTGAGGTAACAGTGTTTTGAAATGGGACGTGGCCGGTGGGAATGAGAGACATGCCAGCTGATATCAGGTGACTGTACCACAGCTATCGTGTAATACAGAGTACATGTATGCATGTACCGCACACACACACACACACACACACACACACACACACACACACACACACACACACACACAAAAGGCCGGGTTCGTATTTCTGAGTGGTAGGTGAAGTGTTGTGGGGCTTTGGGTGGTCAGACGCTATGTAAATTATTTAAACATGTTACTAATGGTTTCCATTCAGTGATTAACCACTTTATACAGCCAGGGAGAGAGAGAGAGAGAGAGAGAGAAAGAGAGAGAGAGAGAGAGAGAGAGAGAGAAAGAGAGAGAGGCGATGGGGGGCAGCTGGCAGCGTATTTGTTTATTGGCTCGGCTCTGTTTGGCCCCAACTGGACCGCAACCACACACACATCCATTAAAACTCTAGCTTTGTTTTACCTGGAGGGAGACAGGAGTTACTGGAACAATAAGCTGGACTGGAGAGAGTGTGTGTATGTGTGTGTAAGTGTGCGTCGGGAATTGGTCCCGGCCTATTAACCAGGTTTTTCAACTGTCCTACTTCCACCTGGAGATGTTTGTTAGATGTCACCTGATAATAAGACTTTATAGTCTTTAGGTTTTCACTTTTTGTGAAAGAAATGGAGGCGTTTGTCTGGCAATGAGGTTGTCTCATCCTAACTTTGTTGTTGCCATGTTTCCATGTGGCCACGTCGGGAATTCCTAATGTGGGCAGTGGTACAAAGGCCTGGAAGCAGGCCAGCTCCTGTGCACCTTAGTATTTATGTATGTATATATTTACTGAGTTATACCAATATACATTTTCCACAAGTTAAACAGAGGAGTAGGGGGAAAAGCCCAAGATGGACCTCGGCCTAAATTAAATAAAACACCATTCACAAGATGACAGTATGCAGATTATGTTTGAAAACATCCCTTTCACATTTTGGGGCAAAAACAAAACAATGTACGTGTGTGTTTGTGGCCGGCCGACTGCAGGTCGCTGCAAAGTTAAATTTAAAACTTTTTTAAACCTTTCTTGGTGCCAGTCCAAATAAAGTGTTGGGCCAATTTTCCTCCCTGCCAGAAGTTTTATAAATAAAAATACACTTGCTCAGCAGTTGTATTACAATACCTGCTTTCTCCCATCGGGCCAGGTAAAAGTGTTATGCAATCATGTGTTGAAATGAGTCATGGATAGAGAATGCAAAGGGCTCACTGCCTTCCTTCTACAGCACAGTACTACTGACACCTACTGCGTCCCCTTGAGCAAGGCACTCAAACTCAAGCTGCTACAGTGAGATCCAACAGCAGGAGGTTGCAGTTAAACCTGGAGGCTCCCAGCATGACATGTGTGCACGCATGTAGAAGGGTTTTGCAGATGAGGAACACATGGATTTACCTACTGATTGATATAAATCTTTATTTGGATGTGACTCAATGGGCCCTATTTGACGATCTAAGCTCATGGCCTAAAGCGCCGGACGCAGGTGCGTTTGGGGCGTGTACGAGTCCACTTTTGCTCGTTTAACGATATATTTTAAAAAAGGGTCCACGCACGTTTGTACCTTGTGTACCTAATGCTGCCTTTTGGACTTTAGAGTAGACCAGGTTTTTTGTCAATCAATGGCACGATCCCTCTCCGCTGCCTCGAGATAGCAGTACACCCAGAATGCACCTGAACACACCTCTCTGTAAGACCAGGGCTATGGGCGCAGGACAGGTGCAATCGCTATTTAAAGTACATGGGCGCTGGGAAATTGACAACCGCTTCGGTCTTAAACTACCAAAGATACTTGCGTCGGGCTTTGCGTCGGGTCTTGCATCGGGTCTTACGTCGGGTCTTACGTCGGGTCTTACGTCGGGTCTTGCGTCGGGTCTTGCGTCGGGCTTTATGTCGGGTCTTACGTCGGGTCTTACGTCGGGTCTTACGTCGGGTCTTACTTCAGGCTTTACGTTGGGTCTTACGTCGGGTCTTACTTCAGGCTTTGCATCGGGTCTTACTTCAGGCTTTGCGTCGGGTCTTACTTCAGGCTTTGCGTCGGGTCTTACTTCAGGCTTTGCGTCGGGTCTTGCATCGGGTCTTATGTTGGGTCTCACGTCGGGTCTTACGTCGGGTCTTGCGTCGGGTCTTGCGTCGGGCTTTATGTCGGGTCTTACGTTGGGTTTTACTTCAGGCTTTACCTCGGGTCTTATGTCGGGTCTTACGTCGGGTCTTACGTCGGGTCTTACTTCAGGCTTTGCATCGGGTATTACTTCAGGCT
>NC_048424.1:2427313-2436188 GCF_013103735.1 Etheostoma cragini | reverse complement strand
GCTTTACGTTGGGCTTTACGTCGGGTCTTACTTCAGGCTTTGCGTCGGGTCTTACGTCGGGCTTTGCGTCGGGTCTTACGTCGGGCTTTACGTCGGGTCTTAGGTCGGGCTTTACGTTGGGCTTTACGTCGGGTCTTACTTCAGGCTTTGCGTCGGGTCTTACGTCGGACTTTGCGTCGGGTCTTACGTCGGGCTTTACGTTGGGCTTTACGTCGGACTTTGCGTCGGGTCTTACGTCGGGCTTTACGTTGGGCTTTACGTCGGGTCTTACGTTGGGCATTGCGCTGCGCTGCGCCGGGTGCATGATAGGGCAATGGTCTTGGTTTGTTCATCCATAGCAATTTCTTGGAATAGCACATCATCCAGTCCTGTTTCCCTTCAACTTGTCTACTCTACTTCTATTTCTGTTACTCGCTTCCTACATTTCCCAGAGAGCTTTTTGACAACCTCCAGAGAAAGCACTGGTGCTGGTTGCTGTCACCCCGGGGTTATGTGTGTAGGTGCACAGAGAGCTCTTCCAGTTGAAATACAGTGAGACAGGAGCTGCATCGAATTCTGGTCTATTTTCTGCTCTTGTGGGTGCAACAATCCGTCCCTCTGCCTTTTTTTGTTTGTTTGGATGGATAGATTTATTTGCCCTGTGAGAGTGTTGAAATGCATTAAAAGAAGGAAGCAAATAAAAAAAACAAAAAAAAAAGGAGGAGGAGCTCAATAACACTCCTCGCAACAATATGATTTGGCCAATTACTTTGTCAGAGAGATGTCGACAACTTTAGGACTAAAATCCTTCAAGTAGTTTAAAAAGGCAAATAAACAACACAGGACGTTCACCCAGGAGACCGGGGGTTCCTGTCTCGTTCTTGTCCCGCGTGTCCACAACGTTCATTTCGAAAGCCCACCCACCATCTTTTCCTAAACCTAAGAGTGGGTGTCAGTGGGGGTCCGGGGCCTTGTTGGTGAGGCGGACTGTTTTTATGGCGTGAGGTTTCGGTCCTGATGTGTCTGGGGGTGAGAGGAAACAGCTACAGTCTTTACAATCACGCGAGTGGCTGCTTCTTTGTGGGTTCCTCAACCATCCAAGAAGGGAATTATGATGGGCCACAGAAGCAGAAATAGAAATAAATCAATTTTTGAAAAGAAAATGACCTAAAGTAATTATTTCACGTCTCTGGAGTCTCAGCTCTGTTGCTATGTGACTCAAGGACTTAAATTGCCCTCTGTTCATGTTGGAGCAGCCATGTTTTGTTTTAATTTAGTGCTGTCAATCATTTGTTAAGCCGAAACGTTGCTGCAGATTTTGGTTTTGGAAAAAATCATACGCAAGGAGGAGCAAGGAGGAAACACAACAGAAAGAAGAGGCTCTCCAGAAACGACTGAAATTAAATCTGAGAGAGATGAATGAAATTAACTTAATCTGAACTGTGCTGTGATGTACTCGTACACACACACACACACACAGACACACACACGCGCGCAAACACATACACACACACACACATACACACACTCACACACACACGGTCAGACAGTTAGTAGACAGTGATTTACAGCGGATAGGAAGTCAATTATGCTACTGAATTTTTTTTGTCAGAAATAAAATGTGTGTGTGTCCTGAATAAGAGTATGTGTGGGATGTGGCAGCACAGGCAGCTTTGCTGAGACAGGATGAGGGTGTGTGTGTGTGTGTGTGTGTGGGAGGAGGAAGTTCTCGGTGTGCCAAGGTTACAGTGCCGCCGCTGCTGAATTGCTGTTATAAAAGCCTCAGTTACACAACGGAAATACTCCAAACTTAAACTGCTCTGCAACTTTATGATCCACTCGCTTCACTTTCCCCAGGACACACTCTGTATTTTACATTTTAACTACAAAGGAAGTTTTCAGGGTAGAAATGGACCGCCAACCGATGTTTGCACCGTGACATTCCGAGTTGATCCCTGGGATGTGCAGTGCAGTGACACCACAGCGACAAAAAGTGCAAACCGCACGCATTAACTCTTCAATTGCACAGTTTCTTCTTGGACTCCAGTCAAAATAAAAATCTAACTAAAATGGAAGGAGTCTCTGTCTGTCTGTCTGTCTGTCTGTCTGTCTGTCTGTCTGTTCTTTGATGTTCTCGACAACCATTCATCCCTTCAACTTCACCCTTAGCAGCAGTTTTGCTAAGGACCTAAGGAAGTGCAGTGTTGAGTGTGAGTTCTTGAGATCTATGAGACACATTTATTAGTTGTGTGTTATTGTACACACTGCAGTGTGTTGAGAGGTGACCCTTACTAACTTTCATAAGAGCAAAAGTCCTATCCTAGATGGCAGACCCTGTGGTATTAGGAGACCACTAAGGTCTAAATAAAGAGACTTCAGATACAGTATTAGGGGACCACTAAGGTCTATATAAAAGAGACTTCAGATACAGTATTAGGGGACCACTAAGGTCTATATAAAAGAGACTTCAGATACAGTATTAGGAGACAACTACGGTCTACTACAGTTGCAGAGTTAACACAGGATGAGCGTCTTTTTTTGTTTCTTTCAGTGTTAATTTTCTACCTTCCACAGAGTAGAGTAAATACATAAAGTTGTACAAATAACAGACCAGCACCACTGAAGAAGTACCGGGTTATATGTTGTACAGTATCTGTGGTCCACGAAATATATGTCAGTCAATGATTGCTGTATGTGTGCATGTGCAATTATGTGCATGTATCCAGTCACAAAGTCTTGGGAGGTGAGGTCACTCTTTCCTCTCTCTAATGTACACAACTGACATGTATGCATGTGTGTGTTAGCATCTGTGTATATGTGGTTTCAGCTTTTATGACCATAATAGTCCTGGAAAAGTACCTTTCAGTGTTACATGTCATATCACATAACCAGAAAAGTGTAGTTTGTGGGATTGTGATGGTGAATATGTTAAATGAGTGGTTCCCAAAATGGGGTCCGGGGACCCCTTGGGGTCCTTGAGGGGGTTCCAGGGGGAAAAAGCAAAAGGGGAATAATTTGTTTTCACTTTAATCCATCCACAGGGAATACAATTACAGTCTGTATCACTAATTTGGTCATTAGTTTCATACACTTCATGTAACTAGCTTGGTCCTAACAGACTCTGCCTGGCCACTGTTAACTTCCACTCTGTTGAAGTTTCAAACCATTGGATCTGCCATAGCCAACCGCTAACGTTTGATCGTGATGTTAGCTTAGCATCGCTTGCGTTAGCCTTAGCTGACTTCTTCACCACTAACGGAGCAAGCTGGAAAATCAAACTTTCCCTGAGGAGGACCACAACATCACAACATCATGGCCACCAACACAACTCAGCAAAGATTGGTCTTGCTCAGTCTTTAACTTCTGGATATTGTAGCGCACAACTCAACGTCATCGTTCTCAGCCACACCCAGACGTAGTACTGCGTAAATTACACCTATACACACATTACACATTCTACTGCCGAACAACAACAAAAAACACAATCTGAGATGTTTATAATAAAAAAATAAAATGACTCTCCGACTTCTCATCTCTTACTCTTGTTTCTTAATTTGCTCCTCCCGTTTGCTCCTTAATGCTGAGTCCAACATTTCCTCCATCTGTTTCACATTAAAATGGCTTCCAGCAGCTCATCGGGGATGATCCCAACTTTTATTGTGAAAACTGCGTTGGGTTTCATTAACGGCAGCTTGGGTACAGTTGGTCAAAAGGCCTTAATCAGCACAAGAGAACGATATTTATGTAAAAAAAGAAAAGAAAAGGGAAACAGTGTGGTGTGTATGGTGGGACTTTTCACCGAGGAAATGAATGCTGTAAAAAATGTACAACATTTTATTTGGTAGTAGGACATACTACCCAAAACAAACCGCACCAGCTTTTACTTGAGAATTGACAGCTTTTAAGTCATAACTTTCAGCTGAAATTTGGTTTTATTTTAAAAAGTCATCATAACCCTAACCCTACTGACACTACCTGTTCCGGGATTGGGGGAAAAAACGCACCATGGGCAGCGCCAAACCCTGATGGTGGAGATAAGGAGAGAAGAGGGAGATCAGCCACTACAGAGAGGCGCCAGAAGTTCAGGCGTTATCAGCATCCAGTGACCCAGAGTAAGTGGACACTGATGCGTAGCCATACTCACACAATGGTTCTGCCAGGGTTTTAAGAGCGGGGGTGGAGCGAAGTAAAGGCAAACTAAGATGCCGGGCCATACTGTGAAGACCGTCTAGCTTGACAAGAGAGTTAGTCTCAAACTTGGCACTAAGTGGCTATGTGTCAGCCCTCTTGCAAACTGCTGCTTCGTGTCGGTGGAGTGGGCAGAGTCTAAGGTCTGGACCCAGGATTACTAAATGGACCTTCTCCTGACGTTATTTTGTCAACTCTTTAATTTGCGTTTTTCTTTTAATGACTTCAATCTTACCTCCAATGCTCCTTATTCTGCACAAGAAGTGCATTAACTGCCACACACACACACACACACACACACACACACACACACACACACACACACACACACACACACAAGCACACACACACACACACACACACACACACACACACACAGTTGATGTGACACAGCACCGATTCAGGCTGCTAAAGCATTCCATGTTCTGTCGCCTGGCCCACACTCACAGTGTATACACTGTACTGTACCTACAGAGTTTTCTTTTCCCAAACAGCGGGTCCTCCACAGCTGTGGCTGTTTGACCAACATGTTTCCATTTAACAGAGAAAGCAAAAGAGGGACGGAGAAAAAGATGGAGAGCGGGAATGAGAGGGAAAAAGAGAGAGAAGAGGGGGAGGGGGTGAAGAGGTGAGGAAGGGAAAAACAGGCGTCCTGTTGGTGTAAATTGCCAGTGGAAAAGAGAAGGCAGTCATATTTTCCACAGGGATGTTGGGCCAGCCTTGAAACTATTACTGAGTTAGCCCTGTGTGTTTGTGTGTGTGTATGTGTGCGTGTGTGTGTGTGTGTGTGTGTGTGTGTGTGTGCGTGTGTTTGCACATGTAGCTTCATTAAATTTTCCACAACAGTTTGCAAAATACACTAGGAAGCAAGATGGACAGAGGAAAGGGTAGACGGACTGTTTTTTGTGGACGGACGCTTTGCTTTTACAACGGAAGATTTTATAGTTTGTTAAAGGTTTTCCTGTGATCCAACAACACCCAGTAAGCCCCGTAAAGTTCCTCAAAGAACTTTTATAATGTTGGAACTGTTTTTTTTATTTCATTGCAATTGAATTCTTTAAGACACCAGCCAGGGTTGTTGTCCTCTCTCCCTCTAAGATATTCTGCTGGTCAGCTTTTATCTGTTCCCCTTTGGGCCTTTGGAGCAAGACAGAGATGTACGCTTGACTTAGAAATCAACATTAGGGTTTCCCTAATTGATCCTAAGGACTAGATTCAGCGCTGTTGTCCACATATTTGAACAAATTGCATCAGCTGATGTAAAGCAGATCAAAATCAGATCTTTGCTGCACTCTTCTACCTTTTTTTGTGCATTTGTTCTCTGATTTGTAAAGACGGTTTGATGGACGTCTGGTTATATGGGAATTTATTTTAAATGGAGGTGTGGCATGGTGAGGCGGGGCTGTGCAAGGAATCAAACAGTTTTACTACCAGTTCTCAATGATGGTTGCTCCGATGTATCTGTGTTAAAAAACAACAGCAACATCTGGCCATACCTCAGTAAAATCTCTCTTTCATTGATCCTGAGGCTTACTTTTCATATTCCAAGTTATGAATATCTGCTGCAGCACTGACTTTAAAACAACACTACACCAACACTACACACATACAAATGAGTTTATTCTTAATGAATAGTAGTATATAAAGATATTGTAAAGTAAAGTAAAGTTGTATAATGTTGGGGGGGTCCTAATGAAGAGATGCATTATTGGAAATGTGGGAAAATCCTGGCCTCTCATTTTGAAAAAAAAAAAGTAAAGTTGTTCTTTGTTGTTTTATGTTGGAAATACAACACTGAACTCCCCGGGTGCACTTTTAACAAAGTTACACCCCAATTAATATGCTAGCTTTAAAAAGAAATACAGTTTTCATAAAGTTTTTACAGCACAGCGGTGCTGCGTTGTGAAGCGTTACCACAGCTGCTTCTTTGTCCTTTCTTATCAATAGCTCTGCCTCTTTCTGAACCTTTGGGGTTGTCTCTTCAACATCTGGATCAAGGCTCCTGGGCACGAGTAGAGACTGGGGCAGTGTACTCAGAGTACCCAACAGTCAGAAATTAACATCTAATTCATCAGATTCAACAGCTATTCCACACCGTCTCCTCTTCCCCCGGGCTGATGTATCTTTAGCCTCGCTGCCTCCAGCTGCGGCCGCACATACGTTTGTGACGCAAATTGCAACAACAAAAAAACTCAGCACATAGCCCTTCTTTATCTTAAATTATCTTTGTGCACAGGGAAAGCTGGTGTACAAGTTTTTGTGTGTTTTATGCAACAACCCTTTATAGGTTTTGGAGTCTTTGAATGAATGAACGCATCGACACCCGGCTGCGTTTTGGAGTGGGAGCTGCCAGCCCACAGCAGCTCTTTAAAAGGTTTGAGTCAAATTCAGGGCACAACTATTCCTGATGTATCAGAGGGAGTGTGTGTGTGTGTTTGTGTGTGTGTGTGTGTGTGTGTGTGTGTGTGTGTGTGTTCATACAAGCATGATGCTCTCACTTATGTAAGCTGTTTTCTCACATCTGCATCCCTCTTCCCCCCACTCGCCTCCCCTCCTCTTTTTCATGTCCTTGTTTCCTCTCTTCCTTCCCACTTCTTTCTGTGTCCTCTCCTCTCGCTGCCTTGTTTACGGGGCATTTAGACCAAATAAAGCGATCTGGTGATTTTCCGCAGGGTGGTGCGGTGGGGGGAGTGTCCATGAAACGGCCCATTTCTGTGACGTCGGCTTGTGGTCTTTAACCCCCCCAATGTCGCATATGTAGATTTTATATTTCACAATTACCATTTTCCGTCAGATCGTCGTCTCCAACCGCACTTGAAGGCAGCTTCATTTGACAGAGAGAGAGAGAGAGAGAGAAAGAAAAGAGACGAGGGAGACGGGGCGAGTGCTTTGTTGTTGCAGGAAACATTCATCTATAACACAACCTCCAGCTCAGTGCCTGCTGTCACTCGCCGATGTGAGTCGAGTGAAGATTTGAGTCGCGCATGCTCAGATTTAAACGGCTTAACAGCATAACTGTCATACTGAACTTTGTGAAATCCATGAATTAATAAACTTTTCTCATTACAAACAATAACTAAAGATGGGAATCATATCAAAAATGTTGTGGCTATCTCTGATAATTTGATTGCTAACGTTAGCTCAAAAACGCCATTCAACTGACAGCCTTTGTTGTGTGTGATGCTAACTTGTGGCCAGCAGTGAACCAAATTAGTTAAGTAGGTCCATTTTTACTGTATTGACATTACAGAAGTCTCTCGTTAGCATCTTGTACGCTACTTGTCGCAAAGTGACGCATGCGTGACTCACATCTGCACTCGACTCACATCGGGGAGTGACAATGTTTCCTGTTTCCTGTACGGGATTCTCACACCAACATGTCTGATCCCCAGTTACACCATTGGTCAGCGTGACGTGGGGTTATGTTTTTCTCCAAAAGTTGAGTCTCAACCTTTTGCTGCAGGCCCGCTGCATTTTTTTTTGCAGTAAACGCACTACCCCATTAAAGATGAATGAAGAGATCTCGGACTCCAACACAGGCTGCCTGAACGCAGCCTTACTCAACTTTGTTGTCTTTGTGCCTTCTTTTCTCATTTTCATTTATCGTTGTCACTTCCCAAACTGTAATCCTCTCCTCTACATCATTAAAAAAAAAGCCTGCAGGCAGGGTTAGCAGCGCTATAATGCTGAGCTAGTTTTCCTCTAAGGAAACAAGTTGTCCTGGAGGCCATTTTTCACAGCGTTGCATCAGAAATCTGCACTCGCAGCCTCGCAACAGCACCAATAATAGAACTCACACCATGTCAGGCGGATAATTACCAAAACTTTCACTTACAGACTTCCCAAACCAAACAGGATACAATTAGGGCTTTTGTTACCCGTATTTATGGAGCCCAGGAGTAGCAGTTTTTGCTGCTGGGCACTGGAAGCTGCCCATTATGGAGGGTAATAAAGCATGCAAGCAACACCTAAAGAATAAGAAAGCAAATGATATAGAAAGAAACAGCACAAGCTTGTAGTTGAACTCAGAAACATGTTATTGTGTAAAATAAATAGAAAAATAAAGAGCCAGCCAATTCAATTTTCAAGGCATTCTGGGTGTGATTTTAAACATATGTGAATAATATGTAAAAATATATATGTAATTATATATGAATTAATTAATTCATATATAATTGTATGGTCAAAACTAATTTAAAAACGGTAATAAAAATAATGGTTGTGATAAAAGACTGAGAAAGAAATATTTCTTATTTTCTTTATTGCTTAAAAGTAACTTTTGGGTTCAACAACAACTATTTAGGGAGGTCCTGGGGCATCGAAAGAATTTAAGAAAGAAATCTCGAAGAAAGTACCAAAAACATCAGGAAAAAAAAGTTAAAAGAAAAAGGAAAAAATTGGAAAAAGTGCAAAAAACTTTGAAAAATAAAAGCAACAAAAACATTGACAACTTTAGAAAGATCCCACAAAGAAATATGGGGGGGGGGGGGGGGGGGGGGGGGGGGGGTTACGCCTGTGAATTACCTTACCCAACATCCTCTCTAATGTCCTTTGCAAGTAAATGCCAATGCATGCATCATGTTTATGCTCCGACAGTCCACCTTCTGCATTCTTGAACGTCCAGATAAACAGAATACAGTGGGTACGGAAAGTATTCAGACCCCTTTAAATTTTTCACTCTTTGTTTCATTGCAGCCATTTTCCAAAA
>NC_048424.1:2425321-2427213 GCF_013103735.1 Etheostoma cragini | reverse complement strand
TGGAAAAAGGCTGCAATGAAACAAAGAGTGAAAAATTTAAAGGGGTCTGAATACTTTCCGTACCCACTGTACATAAAGAAAAGTGTGAATGACCAAGCTCGGTGGGATCCCAGTGCAGTTCAGCATTAACAGAACCGTAACCGGCCCTTTTCGATGTGAGCGTCCAGCTTTTTAAGTCATGTGTCACTCTGGCATTGTGACATAAAAATAAATGTTGAATTGATTACACAGCACGAGTACCAAGAAGACAACGTGTCCCTGCTCTTTGTACTTTCCCTTTCCCGTTAAAGATGAGAGACTGATCCCTTCTTTAGGGCCAAATGGGATTTTTTTTGTGTTCCTAACTGCTTTCTGGATAATTAAAAACATTAACATTTCAAAAGTAGCGGACACAGCTTCCTACTTCTTCTACGTGTACATGTTCAGTACTGAAAGGATGTGAAAAGACTTAAGTGTATTTCATAGAAGACAACACCCATCACTGTTACTCTTATAGCTCAGGATTCACCTGCCAAATTCCCCAAATCTTTGCGAGTGAACTTGATGTTTACAGAAGATTCCAACTCCAGAAGGAGCTGCATGACGCTCGGTTAGCTGCAGAATTGGCCGGCGGAGAAGAGAAACCGTCCCAGACTCTGCCAGCATGGAGACCAACATTTGAATCATGGCTGAGCTGGTTCCTCTTCTCCTGTCCTGGCTCTTTATTTATAAGCAGCAGAGTGTGTGAGTGTGTGTGAGTGTGAGTGTGTGCGCACGCACGCTTCAGTTTATTCTTGACACAATGGGGGCGGGTGGTTGAATGACTACTGTCCCCAACACCCGTCTCTCACACACACACACACACACACACACACACACACACACACACACACACACACACACACACACACACACACACACACACCAGTGCCGACTGTCCACCCACACACAGAGCTAATCTCTGTCCCCTCACATCCGCAGAGCAGCAGGTAGGTAGGAGGTGTGTGGTATGAGTTTGTGTGTGTGTGTGTGTGTGTGTGTGTATGTGTGTGTGTGTGTGTGTGTGTGTGTGTGTGTGTTCAGCAGAATCACTAACTTCTTATAGAATTTAAAACCCTGAACGCTCAGTTGCACAGATGGCTCACTAAGCAAACCAGACGAATGAGAAACAGCTAATTCCACTTGATTTATGCCTGAAATACTTCCTAAATGTTACCAAAGTTTCATCATGAAAATATACAGGAAGCAGCAGCTTGTTGCCAGTGTGTGTGTTACTGTAACTTGTACTGTACACCTGCGTGTGAAAAAACTTCCGTTTCCTGCTGCAGTTTTTGCAGCTGATTTGCATCTCTCTTCCTTATTCTCTCTTAATGTTTTGGCATGACATCTACAGCATATTCATGTCACCAGCACATATATAGAAGGACACTAGTCAGTGAAAAAAGTAAATACCGGTAATATCGAAGTTACCTCCATGCTACTACTAAAGAATAGATGTGATTATGGGGGCTGGGCGGTTGGCCTCAACACACGCACACGCACACACACACAAACACACACACACACACACACGCACATGCACATACACACGTTATCAGCAAAAAGCTTCTAAGACCGGTGTTGTTATCTAGGATAATGTATGTTTTCGCTATAACATCAGCCTCGCTCTACATTATTCAGCTTATTACATGGCTACTTACCAAATAAATCAATAATTTGACACAAAAGTCAAGGCCCCCGTACCGTGGCCCCCATAACGTGGCCCCCGTACCGTGGGCCCTGTACAGTGGCCCAGTGGCCCCTGTACCGTGGCCCCTGTACAGTGGCCCCCATAACGTGGCCCCCGTACAGTGGCCCCTGTACAGTGGCCCCCTGGCCCCCGTACCGTGGCTCCCGTACCGTGGCCCCCATAC